>NC_139590.1:21053278-21270778 GCF_946808225.1 Silurus aristotelis
GCATTGACAGACAGACAGACAGTCAGACAACAGACAGATAAGTAGACAATCAAGAACTACATTATCACGGAAACTAAAACAAAAACATTCTAAAGTGCTGCGGGAGCATTTCAATAAGTGTTAGAGGTAGCGTTACATGGACATCAGAAAATGAGGACCTTTTAAGACCTAGAAGACTTTTTAAAGACCCTGTGAAAACCCTGGACAGACAGACAGACAGACAGAGACAAATATGGTGCCATAGATTATTTATATACAGTACAGACCAAAAGTTTGGACACACCTTCTCATTCAAAGAGTTTTCTTTATTTTCATGACTATGAAAATTGTAGATTCACACTGAAGGCATCAAAACTATGAATTAACATGTGGAATTATATATGGAATTATATACATAACAAAAAAGTGTGAAACAACTGAAAAATGTCATATTCTAGGTTCTTCAAAGTAGCCACCTTTTGCTTAGATTACTGCTTTGCACACTCTTGGCATTCTCTTGATAAACTTCAAGAGGTAGTCATCTGAAATGGTCTTCCAACAGTCTTGAAGGAGTTCCCCGAGAGATGCTTGGCACTTGTTAGCCCTTTTGCCTTCACTCTGCGGTCCAGCTCACCCCTAAACCATCTCGATTGGGTTCAGGTCCGGTGACTGTGGAGGCCAGGTCATCTGGCGCAGCACCCCATCACTCTCCTTCTTGGTCAAATAGCCCTTGATGCCTTCAGTGTGACTCTACAATTTTCATAGTCATAAAAATAAAGAAGACTCTTTGAATGAGAAGGTGTGTCCAAACTTTTGGTCTGTACTGTAGTCAGTACTCAAAAACAATGTTAGTATAGACTGACAGACAGACAGACAGACAATAGACAGACAGACAAACAAATAGGTAAGTAGACAGACAGAAAAATAGGGTGCCATAGATTTTTATATTGTCTGTACTGAAAAATAATGTTAGCACAGAGAGACAGACAGACAGAAAGACAGACAGACAAACAATAGACAGATAAGTAGACAATCAAGAACTACATCACAAAAACTAAAACAAAAACATTCTAAAGTACCCTGGACAGACAGACAGGCAGGCAGACAGGCAGGCAGGCAGGCAGGCAGACAGACAGGCAGGCAGACAGTACAGGGTTTAAAGCTCCGACATTTACACGCGTGTTGCGTGTCACATGAGTGTGCACTTAGAATCAAGAGCATTTAGATGTAAAAAATTTATTTGACGGGGAGCATCTTCGGTGTGCAATAAAGATGAACAAAAATTTACTTTATCTTTTAGACACACACACGCATGCACGCACGCACGCGCGCACACGCACACACGCAGGACAGGAAGTTTGCCCCCATTCCACTCTCTCCTCCATCTGTCTCCACAGAAACAAAGACATGTTTGTGTGTGTATGTGTCTCCACTGCACAGATGTTCCAGTGTGTGTGTGTGTGTGTGTGTGTGTGTGTGTGTGTGTGTGTGTGTGTGTGTGTGTGTGTAAAAAAAAAAAAAAATTTATCTTTATAGAAAGCTGTATATTTTAATCAGACTTTCCTTTTATAGGTTTCTTTTTATTCATTTGAATTCCCCACATACGATGAGGCCAAAAGTTTGTGGACACCTGCACATAAAATCAGTATGTGCTTTTTAAACATCCCATTAAAGCTGCAATTAACGATTATTTTGATAATCGGTTTATCGGATTAAAGGAAATTAAACTTTTAATGTATTTGCTTATTCTAACTATATAAAACTCTAATTCAGTGTATTTTCAAATTTAGAGTGGCTGCTTGTTGAGGAGCGCATCAAGGATTCCTTCTTGAACAAATTCACTCACGCTGGGTTTTTTCTTTTCTGTAAAACAAACAAACAAACAGAATTTGAGTATGAAATGTGAAGCAATTTGTGTAAATCAACATTTGTATCGTTTTTAATGATAAGCGCAGATGGCAAGTTGACAACGGTGCTTAAAACAGATCAATATAAAATACTGTTTTGACAATAAAAAATTTAAGAAAAATACACACGTTTTGTACAGTTGTGAAAATGTAAGCATCAGGAATATATAATGAATAGAATTTTGTATAATAATTAAATTATATATGCATAAATTAAATATACGAACATCGAAAACAGGCATTTGGACGTAGTAAAGCCGCAGTAAATCACGTTTGAAAACAGATACGTTACTGTTGTACGTTACGAACAATATTTTCACGGACCGGTCTGTAAGGTGTGGCGGATAAATACAACAAAATAAAATGATACGACCGGCATAAAAACTGGTATTTTTTAAATATTATAATAATCTTCAATCCACTGTGTTGTTTTTTGTTCATTTTGCTCGCTTGGGGGTTTCAGTTTAGCGGTAATGTATTATGTGTTAGCGGCTGGAGCAGCCCCTTTAAGAAGGTAGAGGATGGAGGTAAGACATGTGACCGAAAGAGTGAGTCATAGACAGATGTGGTGGAGAAAATCCGGTAATTTACCAAAATAAAACATCGTTCAGAATCAGATAAGAAATCAAACAGAAAAAATGTAAGTTATGTATTCTTTCTGTGCGGCCCGGTACCAATTGACCCACTGACCGGTGCCGGTACGCGGCCTGGGGGTTGGGAACCACTGTTGTAGTAGACAAACGCTATAAAAAAGAGAATGGATTGGAGAAACGCAGGCGAGCAAACAGGATCAATTAAAAAAAAAAAAAGGAATCAAAGGAAAAAAGAAAAAAGGAAAAATATACATTGGTGTACAAGAACTTAAAGCCCACCATGCTAACGATTGGCTTTTAATTGAATCCATCGCTATGTCGCAACCTGATGCTCGCAAGTCACGAAAGAACAGATCCTGTGCGACTTTCCCCAAAGTTACAAACAAACAGTTTAAAAAACTGTACCATTTTCACATGACGAGGATTATACAGTTTTTACTCACCGTGCTGGTGATCCGTCTTCATCCGTGACACCGGTGTGTTTTCTTTTCGTGTGCTCGTGCATCACTGTGATACTTCCGTCCCACACAAGCTCCGCTTTGCAATAACTTGCAGGTTACAGTCTTCTTTGTTGCGTTTAATATAAAATGCTCTCATGCCTTGGACGACTTATTATGCACAGTTTTTCCTGCTGCCATTGACCCTGTACTCTCCGCCCTTTCGCAAGCGGCTGCGTTATCACGTTATTCGTTGACAACTAATTTTATAAGGTCTGGTGTGCACGGAAAAGGGTTAAATTACATGCTACCACATCCGAAGACATCCTATACAATTGTGTGCCCCCAACCCTTGTGGTAACAGTTTATGGAAGAAACAGTCATCTGGCTGGAAAAGTCAGGTGTCTCAATACTTGACTTTACGCTTGAGATAATTGTGCATCTAAACATTAGTAAATATACAAAGAGTTTAGAGAAATGACTGACTTACTGTATAACATGGTTAGATTTAAAACTAGTTCAGAGTTTAATCAGTTCAAATGTAAACCTGTTTTTTTTTTTTTTTGCATAATCCAAGTATGTTTTGTTTTTAATACACTTACAAGTTTAGACCTGAAACAGTGGTTCTGTGTACAGATCTGAAACTGGTTAATGTGTATTGTGTTTAGATGTAAAACTGATTTATTGCGGATATCTTGTTTCGATTTAATCCAAGTTTAAATCTTAGACTGGTTCATTGAGTCTGAAAAATTTGGATCCAAAACTAGTTTATTATGAGATACACTATTACAACAATGTTAATTTGAATAACTGGATAATCTGTGAAACTGGTTCATTGTGTTCAGCATGTGTATTTCTGAAACTGGTTTATTATGGAAAATACGTTTAGATCGGAAACTGGTTTATGAAGTTTTGTTTTTAATACATTTACACGTTTAGACCTGAAACAGTGGTTCTGTGTACAGATCTGAAACTGGTTAATGTGTATTGTGTTTAGATGTAAAACTGATTTATTGCAGATAACTTGTTTCGATTTAATCCAAGTTCAAATTTTATACTGGTTTATTGAGTCTGAAAAATTTGGATCCAAAACTAGTTTATTATGAGATTCAAATTAACATTGTTGTAATATTGTATAACTGGATAATCTGTGAAACTGGTTCATTGTGTTCAGCATGTGTATTTCTGAAACTGGTTTATTGCTTATAATAAATTTAAACCAGGAACTGGTTTTATAGTGGAAAATACGTTTATGAAGTACAAGTACAGTCTATATAAAACCTTTTTACTGAATATTATAGGTTTAGATTTGAATCTGGTTTATTGTATAAAACATGTTTCTGTTTAAAACTGATTTATTGTCTAGAACACGATTTTGTATACAAGTTTACTGAAAATTTAAGTTGGTTTAAGTTGACAATTTAGATCCAAATCTAGCTTATAATGAGATTCAAATTGAAATTGTTTTTATATTGTATAACTGAATTATACACTGATGAAACTGGTTCATCATGTACACGATTCACTACAAAAACAAGTGGTCCGTATCTAAAACTGGTTTAATGCTTATAATACGTTTAAACCCGAAACTAGTTTATTGTGTACAGTAAGTTTAAAACTAAAACTAGTTTGTTGCATGTAATACCTTTAGATTTGAAAGTGGTTTATTGTCTAACACGTTTACATACAAAACTGATTTACTGTGTATAACAAGATTAGTGCTCTAAATCTGGATTAATTGCATACATGTTTACAGTAAAAATTAAAACTGGTTTATATCAACAATTTGGATCCAAAACTGGTTTACTGAATACAAGAAGGTTGGATCTGAAACTGGTTTATTGTGTCTAACAAATTTATGCCGACACTGCTATCACACAAATAGTGCAAGCGACTTATCATTCAGTCATTTCAGATCTAATCCTGGTTTACTGTCTTTACTGTTCGTTACAGTGTGTGAACACGTACCTGCTTCTTTCTACAGCCAGAGCGTCGATCTCGTCGAAGAAAACAATGGAGGGCGCCACGGACCGCGCTTTCCGGAAAACCTAAAGTCGGAAAACACATGCTGGGTTAAACAGCGTACACCGAAACACTCATTCACATCAAATTGTTGGGTTGCAGTTGTTCACAGTAAAGCCAGAGTAAATATTAAAATAAAATAAAGTATTATTATTAATATAATACACACAAACACACAGTTCACTGACCTCCCTTACGGCTCTCTCAGACTCACCGACATATTTACTTAGTAACTCGGGACCCTGAAACACAAGAAGAAAAAAAACACTATGAGCTGAGTGTCAGGACCCAAGGAGGGTGGTATGGCCTCTGAGAGTTGTGTGTCAGGACCCAGGGAATATGTAGTGGTTCTGAGAGTTGTGTGTCATGTCCTAGGAAAGAAGGGTTGTCTCTGTGATCTGTCCATCAAGTCCCAAGGAAGGAAGTAAGATCATCTAGGAACTGTGGGTCAGGCGTGGGCTACGGAGCCTGCATGTCAGTTCCCAGGGTAGGTGGTTTTTTATTTGGGAACTGTGCTTCTGGCACCAGTTAAGGAGGTGGGCCATTACTTATCTTACGTAAAGCTGCATTGGGACAAAGTATGATGCTAATACAAATTTAAAAAAATTCAAATACACAAGTACAAATAAAACTGAATTGAACTGAACCGCGTCCCATGGAAAAAAGGGATGTGGCCTATAGAAACTGTGTATCAGGTTCCTCAGCAGGTGATGGACCATTTGTGATCTAGGATCTAGGAACTGTGGCAGGTCCGGTCCTTTGTCAGGACTCAGAAAAATACATGGGTCCTCTGGTAGCTGTGCATTCAGTCCCAGTGAAAGAGATGGACCATCTGGGAACTGTATGTTAAATCTTAGAAAAGGTGGTGTGGCCTAAGGGAGCTGCATGTCAGGTCCCAGAAAGGGAGGTGGATCCTCTTTGAGCCAATTTTGAGCTCTGTGTCAGGTCTAAAGGAAGAAGGTGTGGCCTCTGGGAGCTGCAGGTGCCAGAAAAAGTGGAGTGGATGGAGGTGTGTGCATCAGTCCCATTGAAAGAGGTGTGGCTTCTGTGGCAAAACAAATGCTGACTACATGTACACACACTTGCACAATCACTTTACCTTGATGGCAATGAAGTTCAGCTTGCTCTCATTTGCAAGTGCTTTCGCAATCATGGTCTTTGAGCAGCCAGGTGGTCCGTACAGCAGCACACCTTTAGGGGGCGTTATGGCGAGCCGACAGAACGCCTCGGCATGCTTTAACGGCCACTCGACAGCCTGTTTCAGCTTCAGCTTCACATCCTCCATTCCTCCTACATCGCTCCAACACACCTTGGAAAAAAAAACAAAAAAGAAATTCAAAGAAACTCAAATTCACCCTTTAGCTTTTTTCAGTCAAGCAGGAAACTATGGGCCAAACCCGGTTCATTTAACGAGATTATCAGGTCATATTGGAAGTAACCATGATAAAAAGGTTCACGTTTAGTCACAATTGAGTCTCAATTGGTTTTAATGAGCAAAACAGAAAACATTCCCCACAGCATTATAATACCACCACCAGCCTACACATTTTGTGTTTAAGGATTCACGCTTCCATTTCGAGAATTTACATTTTATAACACAGGGTGATGTTTTTCAGACTTCAAACTGCCCTGTAATGGTGGAACCCCGATCAGGTAAATCTGCTGTCGTATCCCACCCACCTCGACCGTTCGTACCATGAATTTGTTCCTAAGTTGTTACTGTGTCCTTTATTGGCGACGCATATCTCCTAATGATCTAAGAGCTATAAATACTATCAAATAAAAAATAAAACAAATGTAATATTTAGGGTAGGTTTGTTCATATTCACGAAAGTTTGTAAAGTGAATGTTCGTAAAGTGGGAAGCGTCTGTACTTTAGTCTCCCTCTCAGGTCAAACTAGTTTGGCTAATGTTCTGCCTACAGACCTGCTTGACATTGGATGTAAACTTTCCCACATTATTCTGCTGTGCAGGAAAATCCCAGGAGGTCAGCAATTTTTCTAGCACAGACAACAATGCCATGGTTCAAGTCACTGAAAGCTGATTGGATAACTGGTGCATTATCACATGATCAGCTGCTTACAGGTGCACAGATTTTCCTAATAACACGATGAATGACTACATATTTCAAGTCCATGACAGGTCGAAAAACTGCATTTTTCGTAATGCAAATCACATTTTTTCCCCAAAATATTTTCTAGCATTTGGCCTCATTAACATCTGAACGATTTTCCCAGACCACCTCATGCATAATAAATCAGATGGGACAAATATGTAAATGAGTGTTTTCAGTTTTACAACTAAAGAAGCATACATCAGGCATTCGGATATCAAACATGTCTTGGCTTATAGACTACATTCAGGAAACATCAATGCACGCATGCACACACACACACACACACACACACACACACACACACACACACACACACACACACACACACACACACACACACACACACACACACACACACACAGAGAGAATTGCTGGGGATCCTTCAGGACCAAACTGAGAGACCATTACATATACACTTATGCTAGCACACATGTTTTCTTTTCTCTCTCTCTCTCTCTCTCTCTCTCTCTCTCTCTCTCTCTCTCTCTCTCTCTCTCTCTCTCTGTGTCAGACACACACACACACACACAGGAAGTTTCTTATATAAAGATGAGAAATGAATGTCGAAGCTCATCTGGATCTGATCAGCCCTGCTGGAATCCATCAGCCTTCCTCTCTCTATCCTGCGCTCCTCTCTCATTCCCATTCTCTTTCATTCCTCTTTCTCTCCGTTTGATCTTCGCCATACCTTCATTCTCCTCTTTATCTCTACCTGATGCTCTCCTCTGTATATATGTATTTCCCTCTTTTGTTTTTGCTCCATTGTCGTTTTCTTTTCTTGTCCCTCTCCCCCCCCCCCTCATATTCATCAACTTTTTTCTACCCCTATCCCTTGTTTTCATCATTCTTAATCGTCCTCTATCCTTCGCTTTCTGCTATGCACATTTCTCTCTTCCCTTGCTACCTGCTCTCTATTTCCTTCGCTCTCCTTTAAATTTTCTTATCTATCCATCTTCCTATGACCGTCCTTTCCTCTTTTCTCTCTCTCTCTCCTCTGTTCATTTGCATGTGTTATGTTGATCTCAGTGCAAAGCAGGAAGAAAAGCTGTACTGCTCCGGGCGACACATCGCCACGACAACCTGATTCCAATTAGTGACAGGATGATGCAGGAGCCTCTTCCTGTATGGTTACTGACACACACACACACACACACACACACACACACACACACACACACACACACACACACACACACACACACACACTACACAGCAGGATGCTTGTGTGTTGTACAAATAAAATCCGCTAAACATCCCATTTTTAAGTCTGTGTTCAGCAAACAAGACCCTAGTGTGTGTGTATGTGTGTGTGTGTGTGTGTGTCCATTTTCTCTGCAGGTGTGAGGTATAAAATCACCATAAATACACCTAAACTCAAACAAGCAAAAAAAGTGAGCTATTGTATAGCAACCTATTTACACTCCCCCCCCCCCCCAAAGACATTCCTTTTGTTTGTACACAATAAACCGCACATCTGTTTATTCTTTCTCACACACACACACACACACACACACACACACACACACTTACTAAAATGTTAAAACGTTCATGCATTCACTCATTTACTCTCTCAATCGCTGCAAGTCCAATTTGCAATTATTTTTTTTATATAAATTGAACTAAAACACTTTTTCACCCAGGCCCACATAGTTTTGGATTTTGTTTTCCCTCAATAATAAAAACCTTCATTTAAAAAACTGCGTGTTGTGCTCACTTATGCTCTCTTTTAAGAATATCTAAATTAGTTTGATGATCTGAAACATTAACGTGTGACAAACATGCAAACAAAATAAGAAATCAGGAAGGGGGGCCAACACTTTTTCACACCACTGTATCTCTGCTTGTTTCACTTTTTTAAATCGCCTGCACATTCGTTATCTCGGTCACTCGTAGGCGCACGCACTCGTTTAAACTAACCAAATTGTTCGTTTGTTCACTTGATACGCTGTAGTTCGCATTCGTTCGATCACCTTATCCATCCGTCCATTAATGCATTCACTCATTTAATCTGCCTTTATGTTTTCTTCAGGGATCATTTACTTTGTATATTTGCACTTGTCGCTAATTTCCGCATTTCTTGTTGCTTCAGTTTTTCACTTATTTGCTCATTCACACCTTCGCCCATTCATTCGTTTTCTTCTTTATTCACACTTTCATTCATTCCTTATGTTCGCTTCTTCACTTATCGTTCGTAAACAAGTGGACTTATTTTATTGTACTTCCACCCATGCACTAGTTTGTTTTCATCCATTCATCCGTTCAAATGATTACTTATTCGCAGCTCGATTTATTCATCCATATATAGTTGCACTTTCCCTCATTCGTTCGCTTTTCAGTTTAGAACATTTGCTGGTTCCCACAATTTATTCACCCACTCATTCATTCACCCACTCATTCATTCGAATTTGCCCTCATTTACATTTTCCTCAGGGTTTCGCAGTCTAGAACACTGATTCGTTCATTCACACATTCATCTCACCTTTGGCACATCGATGGCCACTTCTCTCATGGCACTGGGTTTAACTTGAGTCATGGCCAGTCGAAGATCAGAGGTTGTGACCTTCACTCTGTCCATTAGGACATTGTCAGAGATGCCTGGAGTGGAGGAGAGCACTCTTCTCAATGCATGGAGCCCTGAAGAGGACAAAAAGAAAATGATTTTTGATGCGACAGCAAATAAATCCATCCGTCCATTCTACACACTATTGCATTACTTTTCTCGCATGCACACTTGCTCGAACCCTGCACATCCAGGCTAATCCATCAACACCTCTCCTCCCTCCGGCACATACTTTAGAGACTGAAGACAGCAGGAGGGAAGTTATGAAAAACCTAAACGCACATTTCAGTAACCTCTAAAAGAAAGAAAACTAACACAACCTGGGGCTAAAACGATTCCTCGTATTACTCGAGCAATTCGAATACAAAAAAAGCAATTTCTATTATTTGATTAACAATTTTATGAATTTATTATTAAATTACTTGTTATTTAATCCGTTTAACTGCACACAGAGCACTGCGTTTCCTCACGGACCATTATTACAGACGCACCACCCGGAAAAACTCTGGACTGCCCCGGGATCCCGTTTATAAACGCGGCGTATGAAATAAACGGGGCTGGAAACATCGATTCTTAAATTTTTATATTTGTATTTTGATGTTATTTCGCATTTAAATGCACTAAATGCACTAAATATGCACTGGTTACGTTTTGATAAATAAAAAAAAAAAAAAAAGCTAATTGTTCTAAAAAGGAAACAAATGACTTGTTTATTTTTAGAAACCTGTCTCAGTTTCTCTTGTATAGTCAGTATTGCTGTTTAATGAAGATAAAGTACTTCTCATTACTCGATTATATACTAATCGGTAAAATAATCAATAGCTGCAGCGCTAACACACACGCTAACACGCACAAACACCAATTAAACCCAACTGTCCATTCCACTCACTTTCACGGCTCAAATGATTTAAGACACTTCGTAAGGCCAATTTTTTATGTGTAGATGAGTGGAGGTGAAACCTGACAAGAACGAGAGAAGAAAGAAAGAATGATCGCTATAACTGCTACAAAGCTTAAAAAATAAATAAATAAAAAAAAGCTGCTGACCCCACAAAAAAATGTTTACGTCGTCTTTGGATGGGGCAGCGTGGAATTTTCCCCTTCACTTGAACTAGGAGACCCAAACCTTTTCCAGCAAGACACTGCCCCTGTGCATTGGTTGGAGTGGAAGATCTCCTATAGATCTCCTACCCTATTGGGATGAATTGGAACGCTGACTGCAACCTTATGGCTGGATAGAATGTCGAGAAATCTCCAGAAAATCTACTGGAACATCTTCCCAGAAGAGTGGGGGTTATTACACCAAAAGAAAACGGGGCCTCCATGTGGAAGCAGATGTTCAAAAAGCACAAAATCTTATGCTCAGGAGTCCATAAACATTTGTCCATCCAAGTGTAGCATAATATAATGGAAAACAAACACAGTTGATTAGATTTCGGAAAGATGTAATAACAAATAATACTGCTTTATTACTGTTGACCTCAACGAACAGCCCTATAAGGAGCCTTCTTTTCTTTTCTTTTTTCACCTTACACACACACACACACACACACACACACACACACACACACACACACACACACACACACACACACACACAGCCGAGAGGCTTCCTTTCACGATGCTGGCTGGAATTGCAGGAGGATTTATGATTAGACAGTATTACATCCTGTTTACATAAAACACAGATTCCTAAAGCACAGACACTCGCAGGCCAAGCCAAGAAGGTCAGTTTGTTCTGTAGAGAAACCCTGAGGGACACTAAGTCTCTCTCCTACTTTTTTTTTTTCTTTCTCCCTCTGTCTCTTTCCATCATATTTCCTCTTTTTCTCTCTACACAAACACGTTGCCCTGACGGGACCTGAATGAGTGCATTCAAAGTTTAAATTCGTCAAAACACTGCAATTTTGGAAACACTTCTCATACCTACATTATGCCAAACATCCCTGAAAATGTTCAGAACCTTTTCAGGTGTTGTTTTAGCCTTATGGGAATGAGACAGAACACAAGATCGTAAAGTCAGAAATGTTCAAAAATATGACACGAGGCAGCTAAAACCCATTAAAATATCCAGAAAGAAAAACGGTCCCCAAAAACCACAAAACTAGTGAATGCTTCAAAGACCCAGAAAATCTAATTTGCAATAGTCTAAATCCAAACTACAACCAGAGCTCTATGGGTAAGGGGTCAGAAAATTTAACACCCAGACCAAACAAACCAGAGGACAAAAGTCCTCAGAAAACAAGCACTGTCGATCAAAAAAAACTGAGGACCCCATACCAAACACTCAAAAGTAAAACACAAAAAACTTGATAATTAAACCTGGAAAAACTAGTCAATAATTCCAGCATTCAAATATTGGTGCCGATTAATCGGCAAAACCGAACAAATGGGTCGACGTGTAGTACAGACGCCACAAAACAACCCAAAAACCCAGACAAAAAAAAAAAAACTAAACCAATAGAAAACCCTTACAAAACCTGCAAAATACCAAAACTCAATACAACCACCACCAGCTACAGGTCCAAACATGCAAAAAAAAAATAATAATAAACAATAAAAAACCTCTAGAGGCGAATTACTGATGCCACATCGGGTTTGATTTTACACGTGAAATTGCACGCTGCACGGAGAGTGCTTTTTTTTTTCTTTCTTCAGTAGCCATTATTGGTAATCAGTAATTATTTGTTAGATTCATCCATTAACCATATGCATAAGCAAGTAAATGTTTTGATTTTAAACACTCAGTCCTGGTTGCCTTTTTAAAAACAGCTAGAATCTGAGACCTATAAAGTTTAAAACCCAATAGAAGTATTTTAGAAGTTTACTAAGGAGTCCATGAATCAAATACAGCCCAATCCCTGGTCTTGAGGCACCCAACCCTGAGATTACTCAAAAGAATGTCTCTATATCATCATTAACCACTTGACCTGATATTCTAAGGGATACCAACCCCTTAGCAATGCATCAAATCCCCAAGGCTCTTCAAAGTTGCAGGGTCCAAACAGCCACAATTCTCACCGATCCTAAACCCCCCCCCTCGTTAACAAGACCCCATAACTAACTCCTTTGGATACTTTAATACAGCCAGATCTTACGTGCTAAAAATCAAAGCTTGTCTATTGCAGTGGAAAAACCAAACAAACCAAGGGCTATTTTTTCCCTCTTGTACATATGGAACTGATTTTGACTTCGCAAATGGACTTCTAGTCGTGAAAGGGAAGCGGTCGGAGGGGTGTAATCCAATCCGGGACGCAAATATGGACGACGCAACAGGAAACCCGTACGCACAAGGACGTGTAGGACGTAAAGGGGTCTAAGTACCTGGTCTACAGACCCCAGAGCTCCAATCACCATTAAGGAGAAAGGAAAGACTTGGATGGGCCGCTGATGATGTCATTAACTGGGCCGCTAGACCACTGATAATATACTCAACAGTCAAGTAATGAGAGAGAGGGAAAAAAAGATCGAGACAGAGAGAAAAATACTTCCCCCGTCCCTTGGGCTATTCTTCATTTTATTCATTTGGTTAAGAAAAACATCCGATGCTGAAGTCGTGTGGTGTGTGTGCCAGAGAGAGAGATACACACAGTAATGTAAACCAAATGTGAATTCCTGTCCTCTATTCATACACCCCAATCTCTCTCCCTCTCTCTCGCTCTCTCTCGCTCTGCTGCATGGCTGAGGTGCAGCTGTATCCTAAATGCTGCTGGACACCGGGCCTCAGTTCCAAGAAGCCCGAAGACAGTTCCAAAGACGAACATTTGCAAAACATCCCACTCGGCCAAATTAGGGCCAACACTGCACTCTTTCATACTGATAGGAAATGAGAGAGGAGGGGAAGAACGGAGGGGTGTGTGTGTGTGCGTGTGTGTTTGGGGGGGGGGGGGGGGGGGTTATGGTTGGCATTAGGGGGCATGGATCCAATTAGTCAGGTTTAAAAATAGAGCCAGAGAGAAAAAAAGCCCCTCATATAGAAAAGTCATGGAGTTTTTCACCTGCTCTGTAAGTCACGTTCACACACAGGTGAAGCGCACGAGATGAGATTATTACCATCATCATCATCATCATCATCATCATAAGACATTAAGACTATGACAAACCAAAATAAGTAAATAAGAAAGAATAGGAAAAAAATTTGAAAAGAAAGAAAGAAAGAAAAGAGTTGGAAAAAAGTTGGAAAAAAGAGAAAAAGGAACAAATGAAGAAACTAAGAAGAAAGAACAAGATAGAAAGAATGAAAGAAACTAACTAGGTGAGACTAAAATAAAACAAAAAGCAAAAAACAGTCAAAAAAGTAACAAAAAGGGGTGAGATTATAACAAATTAAAAAAGAGTGTGAAAGAAAAGTCAATAAAAACAGAAAAACACAGAAAGGAGGGAAAAAAATCAAACAAGATAGATAGATAGATAGATAGATAGATAGATAGATAGATAGATAGATAGATAGATAGATAGATAGATAGATAGATAGATACAAAGAAAGAAAGAAAAATAGAAAAAAAAGATAGAAATAGTTAAAGAAAGAAAAATAGAAAAAAGAGAAATAGTTAAAGAAAGAAAGAAAGAAATAGTTAAAGAAAGAAAGAAATAGTTAAAGAAAGAAAGAAAGAAAGAAAGAAAGAAAGAAAGAAAGAAAGAAAGAAAGAAAGAAAGAAAGAAAGAAAGAAAGAAAGAAAGAAAGAAAGAAAAAAAAAAGGGGGAAAAAGGAGTAAAAAAAAAAGCAAAAAGAAGATAGAAATAGTTCAATAAAAAGAAAAGACTAACATACTAGAAAGAAAGAAAGAAAGAAAGAAAGAAAGAAAGAAAGCAAGAAAGAAAGAAAGAAAAAAAGAAAGAAAGCTAGCTCTTTCCTATAGTTAAATTAAATATTAGTAAATGAATATATTATAAGAATGTAAATAAAAGTAACATGCTGTCACTGTGATGTGTGTGTGTGTGTGTGTGTGTGTGTGTGTGTGTGTGTGTGTGTGTGTGTTTAAGAATCTGCACAACCACTGAAAAAGTGAACCTGAGCTCCAGCATCTTTGACCTTCACACATATGAATATGAATATGCCACAGAAACAAAATGAAAACAGCCTGAAGAAAAAGACGGTGAGACGAGAAAATAAAAAAGAAAGAGAGAAGGAGAGAGAGAGAGAGAGAGAGAGAGAGAGAGAGAGAGAGATGGGGGGATAAAGGCAGGAACGTCTTCATTATGTCATGCACCTTGTTCCGGAGCTCCCCCCCCCTCATACACCTGTATTTACACTCCTCCACAGCTGTGTGCTCCGAATAATAGCCCAAAATAATCTGAATAATAGTCTGTCCATCAGCCAGCCGTCTCCCTCGCCAAAAAAAAAAAAAAAGAAAGGAAGGAAGGAAGAATAAAAAAAAAGCTGGAAAGTACCCCTCGTTTCCAGAGCCTGTTATTAGTCTGAGGAGGAGGAGAGAAACGTTTCCGGATTTTATAAACACGAGCCCGGCAGAAGGCCTTGGCACTTTAAAAGGAAAAAGTGCTTTATAAGGAAAGCGGGCGCATGTAAACACTCGCTAAACCGATTTATTGCCGATGTCGCAGTTCACTTCCACTTTTCTCTCTCTCCCTCTCTCTTTTCTTTCACTCTCTCAAACACACTTCTGTATGACAAAGCATTGCAGAGATGAGCATCACACTGCTGGGGTTGCTGGCACTGTTTGTGTGTGTGTGTGTGTGTGTGTGTGTGTGAAGTGTGCGTATTGTATCAATCAGTTTGCCCAGGGTCATTTAGAGGGCAGTGTGTATTGATCCAAGATTCAGTTTCAGTGAATGTGGAGCATTTAAGCTGCCCAGAATGCTGAGAGCAAAGTAATTTTATCCAACACACACACACACACACACACACACACACACACACACACACACACACACACACACACACACACACACACACACACGCAGCTGCAGTAACGTGATTGAGAAGGATCTCAGCTCAGGACTGCTCACTGAACAGTAATGACAGGATGTTAAAGAAGTCGCAGCCTCGTCACAGCTCTCAAGAGGCACCGTAACGCGGAACCAAAACAGTCCTGTTTATGTTTGGGACGTCTCTCTTTTACCCATCTGGACAGGAAGTGACATCATTATATGGAAATTGTTACCTAAAGCGGGCATTTAAAAAAAAAAAAAAATTTATATTACTTTAGGACGTGTTTATTGTTGAGCACGCATGCATATGGGGCCATTAGAGGAAAAAACAAGTGGAAACACACACACACACACACACACACACACACACGTGGGTGTGACATCTGTTCCCAGGTACACTAACCATACGTATTTAAATAGAGAGACACAGACCACGCCTTCTTCTCTAGAACCAACAACCAAATACCACACCTCCTTCACTGAAAACTACATAGACCACGCCTCCTTCACTACAACCAACAACCAAATACCACAACTCCTTCACTGAAAACTACACAGACCACGCCTCCTTCACTAGAACCAACCAAATACCACACCTCCTTCACTAAAACTACAGAGACCACGCCTCCTTCACTAGAACCAACCAAATACCACACCTCCTTCACTGAAACTACAGAGACCACGCCTCCTTCACTAGAACTAACCAAATACCACACATTATTCACTGAAACTAGAGACCACGCCTCCTTCACTAGAACCAACAACCAAATACCACACCTCATTCAATGAAACTAGAGACCACGCCTCCTTCACTAGAACCAACAACCAAATACTACACCTCATTCAATGAAACTACAGAGACCACGCCTCCTTCACTAGAACCATCAACCAAATACTACACCTCCACTGAAACTACCGAGACCACGCCTCCTTCACTAGAACCAACCAAATACCACACCTCCTTCACTGAAACTTCAGAGACCACGCCTCCTTCACCGAAACTAGAGACCACGCCTCCTTTAGTAGAACAACCAAATACCACAACTTCTTTACAGGAATCAACAACTACAGAGACCACGCCTCCTTCACTGAAAACTACATAAACCACGCCTCCTTCACTGACAACTACAGAGACCACAATATTCAAAAGTGTGCGTGTGTGTGTGTTTCTCTTGGGTGGTCTTGATATGTGGGGGTTAGAGGTAGCCACAGAAGAGAAGAGGAACGATGGATGAAGAAAAAAAAGCAAGAGGAGGGAAATTACTTTTGTTTGATCCTTAAAACCCACACAAGAGGATGAACACACACACACACACACACACACCCAAACAAAAAACTAACCGGCCTCCTTGCACACAGCGGCGAGGTCAGCTCCTACATATCCATGCGCCGCGTGAGCTAGTTCCTGCAGCTCCTCGGTGGTGATGTCGTTGGGGACGGAGCAAAGCTGCTTGCTTAAAATATCCATTCGTCCCTGTGCTGACGGCACTCCCACCTCCAGCTCCTGATCAAAGCGACCCGGGCGCCGCAGAGCCGGGTCCAGCGCCTCAGGTCTGTTCGTGGCTCCCAGGACCAGCAGAGAGCCACTGTGACTTTCCTACACACACAAGCAGACACACAAGCAGACACGGTGTCTACAACAGCACAAACTTTTTCCTACGACGGGCCAAAAAATTCTAACTTGACTGAGTTCCTCGACTGCTATCTCTCGACAATACAGCCGTGTGTTTGTAATATCAGCGACCTCTAATGAGAGTCATCAAGCTGCTTCTTAATGCTCAAGACTTTTTCCAAATTGGGGGAAAATATCAGAATTCACTGCTCTCCACATTTAACTTACATTACATTTACATTTTTAGCTCAACAGCTCACCGACTGGTCTGTTAATTAGCTGTTAGATGGGCTGGTCGGTTAACTGGCAAGCTGACTGGAGAGTTTATTGGCTGCTGATTTTTGACTGACTGGTTGGCTCATTGTCTGGTTGGTGAACTTTCTGACAGACTAACTGACTGGTTGGTTAACTGGCTAGTAGACAAAATGGTTGGGTTACTGACTGGTTGGTTACCTGGCTGGTTGGTTTACTGACTGGTTGGTTACCTGGCTGGTAGGTTACCTGGCTGGTTGGTTACCTGGCTGGTAGGTTACCTGGCTGGTTGGCCTACTGACTGATTGATTACCTGGCTGTTGGTTTGCTTAATTGATGGTTACTTGGCTGGTTGGTTTACTGACTGGTTGGTTGGTTACCTAGCTGTTGATTTGCTGAATTGTTGGTTACTTGGCTGGTTGGTATGCTGACTGGTTGGTTGGTTACCTGGCTGGTTGGCTTACTGACTGATTGATAACCTGGCTGTTGGTTTGCTGAATTCTTGGTTACCTGGCTGGTTGGTTATCTGGCTGTTGGTTTGCTGAGTTGTTGGTTACCTGGCTGGTTGGTTATCTGGCTGTTGGTTTGCTGAATTCTTGGTTACCTGGCTGGTTGGTTATCTGGCTGTTGGTTTGCTGAGTTGTTGGTTACCTGGCTGGTTGGTTATCTGGCTGTTGGTTTGCTGAATTCTTGGTTACCTGGCTGGTTGGTTATCTGGCTGTTGGTTTGCTGAGTTGTTGGTTACCTGGCTGGTTGGTTACCTGGCTGGCTTGCAAAATAGCTGGCTAAACTAAATGGCAAGTTAACAGGCTGGTTAGCTAATGGAGTAGCTGGTTAGAGTGCTGGTTTGGCAGAACATTTGAATAGCTAACTGACTAGTTGGCAAAAGGACTGGTTGGTTGCTGGCCAAGTTACTGGCTGTCAGAGCATCTAAACAGGTAGCAAACTGACTAGTTGGTTAAATGACCAGTCGGTTAATTTGTTGGCAGATTAACTAAATTTCTGGCTAACCGAGTAGCTGGTTAACTAAAAGGATGGCTAACATTCTGGATGAATAATTGGCAAGATAAGGGACAGTTTAACTGACTGGTCAGTTGACTCACAGATCCAATGCCGTCCATGAGCGTGAGCAGTGACGCTACCACTCGTTTCTCCACCTCGTTCTGCGCTCCCTCTCTCTTTGGACAAAGTGCATCAAGCTCGTCTATAAAGATGATCGCTGGCTGCCTGATGAACACCACACACACACACACACACACACACACACACACACACACACACACACACACACACACAAGATCTCAGTATAACCAATCTGCTCTCGTCATGTGAAATAAATATTTTTGGACAGATTTTTTAACCTTTTCGCAGCCTCGGCAAATATCTGACGCAGCCGTGCCTCAGTTTCTCCATAAAACCTAAACAAATATAAAACACGAAGCATGTAAAAAGGAACACAAATTATAATGCCTGCAGGTTTAACTAGCTGAAACGTACTTGCTCACTATTTCAGGGCCGTTGATTACACTTATGTGTGCGCCAACCTCGCTGGCGATCGCCCGTCCAATCATAGTCTTCCCTGTGCCTGGCGGGCCATACAACAGCACGCCTCTAGGGGGCGGGATTCCTAAGAACAATTCAAAATAAAAAAGTACAGATCATCATACACACACACACACACACACACACACACACACACACACACACACACACACACAAAAGAATAATCTCAAAAAAACCCCAGAAATAAAAAATAAAAGTGAATAAAGTTTACTTTTTTTGAATAGATTGAAAAAAATGTCATTGTACGAAATGTACAAATTATAAAAAATTTTTTAAAGAAAATATAAATTGGCATAATTGCTAAACAAGTGTAAAAATAAATAAATAAACTGATTGTTTAATAGAAACTCTTTTTACCAACTAAATATTAAAAACAGATTAAATTCTTTAAATTACATACACACACCCACACGATAAAACCCACCGTACTTCTTGAAGATATCTGGGTGTTTCAGAGGCAGCTCGATCATCTCCCTGATCACCTGCAGCTGAGCCTCCAGCCCTCCGATCATACTATACGTGACCTTTGACCTCTCCTGTCCCTCGTCTTTACTGTCCTGAGTGTAAGAGTGCGTGAAGCTGATTCTGGTGGAGCTACAGACGGAGTAGAAGGTGTCATTCCCATTTCGGCCAGCAGATGGCAGATGGGGTTTTCTGTCTGTACAAGCTTGTGCTTCTGGCCCTTCGTGTGTAGACTGATCGGGCGTTTCTGGGTGAGGGGGAAGAGGAAGCGCGCCGTCAGACAGTAAGTGGGTGCCGGGGGTGGAGGACGTGGCACTCGGGGTGAAGGGAGTGGTGGGAGTGAGAGGTGCGGTGGTGGAAAATCGTTTTGGCGTGCTGCAGGATGGGTCGAGGGTCAGCTGGCCCAGCTGCAGAGAGAGATCCAGAGGTGCGGCAGTGTCCGATTCGATAACGAGGCACGGTGGGGCAGAGAGAGAGGGTGATGGAGAAGAGAGGGAGACTCCGTCAACGCCTTTGAGAGACGTCACGCCGATCTGGCACTTACGGCCGAAATAGGAGACGAAGAAGGAACTGCCAGAAAGCAGAATCCTATAGTCTGAAAGAGGGACAGACAGACAGATGTAAAAGATAAGAGAGAGACAGAAAAGGGACAAGCAAGAGAGAGACAGAAAGAATTATGAAGAGTCAGCGACTGCCTACCTAGTGACTGCCGAAGGAAGCTTTGAAACTCTTCAGTCTCCAGAACCTCGTCCTCCTTCCTGCAAAAAAACACGTCGACACAGCTTTAACACATACAAAAAGCGTCCACAAGATGGTGCTGTTTCCCCCCCAAAAACGTCAGTTTCTTGCAATTTACACTGATGCCATTGTATAACGGTGATTCAAAGTAACTGATGGTAACATTTAGGCTTTTTTATGTGTGTGTGTGTGTGTGTGTGTGTGTGTGTGTGTGTGTGTGTGTGTGTGTGTGTGTGTGTGTGTGTGTGTGTGAGAAAGTACATACACACCTCAACATAAGCTCAAGCTCTTCCGCATGAAGAACAGCTCCAGTGATGGGCTCCACAGTGATCGCGTCTCCAGCCTTCACTCCCAAAATGCACTGCGTGTCAGGCGTCAGACCTACTTTCCTCCCAGGAAACTGGGCTGTAGGCCACGCTATACACACCTACTCTCAGACACACACACACACACACACACAGGCACACACAGGCACACACACAAGATTGAGATGACAGTAACAGCAACAAGAGGAAGGAATGAACATCTGCATATCACCCTATTAAAAAAGCGCGCGCACACACACACACACACACACACACACACACACACACACACACACACACACACACACACACACACACACACACACACACACACACACCTCCTGGCATCCTGTAGAGCTGGTGATGAGGACGGGCCGTCCAATACAAGCAGACACCCCCTTCATGGTGTTCAGGCTCATTTGAGCCAGAATTGATCGGGAACGTTTTGGAACCTTTTCCTCTGCTGTACACACACACACACACACACACACACACACACACACACAATTTGTGTAGTTAGTGTACTGAGCTCCATAATTTGGCACAAGCAGCGAAAGCTGTGTATCGACAAGAATCTGGCCGATACAATACCCATCACGATACAGGGGTTGCGATATTATACAATGCGATACTGTATGCAAAGATATACACTCTATTCCCAAAAGTATTGGGTCACCTGACCTTTCCTGCTACATGTGGTTCTTTCTGAACTGTTACCACAAAGCTGAAGGCACTCGATTGTATAAAACGTCATTAGATGTGCTATAATACAATTTTGCATTCACTTGAACTTGGAAACCCGAAACCTGTTCCAGCATGGCGATGCCCCGTGCACAAAATGAGCTCCTTGAAGATCTGGTGTACATGCTTTGGAGTGGAAGATCTTGAGTGTCCTGCTATAGAGCTCTGATCTCATCCCTACCGAACACCTTTGGGATGAATGTGAACGCTGACTGCACGCCAGGTCTCCTCACCTACATCAGTACCTGCCTTTCATAACACCCTTGTGGCTGAACACAATCCATAAGCACACTCCAAAATCTAGTGGAACATCTTCCCAGAAGAGTGGAGGGAATTATAAGAGCAAATTATAAAATATAAGGCTAAGAAATCCAGTTAGCTCTAACTTTAGGTTTGTGTAATGCTAATTAATGTTTTATTTATGAACATTAAATAGAAATAAGATCAGGGTGTATTTATTTTAGGAGCAATATCCAAATCTTTGAATATGACGTTACTGAAGGCATCGAGCGTTCTAGTTTCTCGACTTCCGATCATTAGGTCTGAGTGGACTTTGGTGCTTGGACCCCTAATTTATACAGTAGGGCTGGGCGATAAATCGATTTTATCGATTAACTCGAATGTGTAGTTTACATCGATCTGTTTTAATAAAAATCGGGTTTCTCTTTAATATCCGCCGACGCTCCCCTCTGGGCTTCCATAGTTTCGAACAAACTCAGAATCTCTGTCTGTCTATTATATTCTTATTTCAAATTTCAACTTATTTTACTGTGGAGTTTTGGAGAAAGGCAAAATCACTCCAAACCTCAGGTGCATTTTCAATCAAGTTCCACATTTAATCCCAGAAGGGTTTATAAACTCTATTTAATAAAGTTAAAACTTTTTTTTGAACATTTTCATTGTCATATGCAGATTGATTTTAAGTAGGGGGGAAAAAATCGATTTAAATCACAAATCGGATTTTTTGTGGAATTTTTTTTTAGGCCATATCGCCCAGCCCTAATATACAGTATCAGTCAAATGTTTAGACGCACCTCTTTATTTTTCTTTTCTTTGGTTTTCAACATTGCACATTAATACTGAAGACATTGAACAAATATGGAATTATGGAATCACCAAAACAACCCAGAACCAGAAACTGTTTTATATTATCGATTCTTCAAAGTAGCCGCCTTTGGCTTTGATGACCGCTTCGCACACTCGTGCTATTCTTCCAGTCAGCCTGGTGAGGTAGTCACCTGGAATAGAGGTGTTGAGTACATGTTGGCTGCTTTTCCTTCACGCTCAAGTCCAACTCATCCCAAACCATTCTCATTTGGATTTAGATCGGGTGACCGTAGAGGCCAGGTCATCTGATTCAGCATTCTGTCGCTCTCCTTCTTGAACTGGTTTAAATAACCTAGAGATGTGTTTGGGGTCATTGTTGTGTTGGGAAAAAACAAAACAATGGTCCCACCAAGTACAAGCCACATGGGATGGCATGTTGCTGCAAAATGCTGTGGTAGCCATGTTTTTTTTAGTTGTGCCCTTAATTTCAAATTTCTACCAGCAAAGCAGCCCCACACCATCACACCTCCTCCTCCATGCTTCACATTGAGAACCACACATTCCGAGAAGCATTTATTTAACTTGTCGGCTGGCAATTCTAATAAAATTATCCTCTGCAGCAGAGGTAGCTCTTGGTCATCCATTCCTCTTACAGTCCTCATGAGATCCTGTTTCATCCTTTCACAGTTGTGCAGATTGCATTTCGGGATACAGTTTTTGAGATTTTTCAGATTGACTGAACATTTTTTTAGGTAGTGATGGACATCTCTATTTGTTTCTTCTCATAATATGGATTAGTACAGTAGTTGGAGTAGCACTAATAGGGCTATAAACTCTGGGCTCACCCTTTCCTCTGCACAAGACAACTTGTAGTCTAAAGCACATTAATAAGGCAATGAATGGCACAAATAAACCCTAATGTACACCTGTGAACTGAAAACCAGTCCTGGTGACTACCTCATGAATCTGATGATAGAATGCCATGAGTGTGTCAAGCTGTCATCTAATAGAAATGGAGCTATATTTGGATAATCGAAGATATAAAAACATATCCTTGGATGTTTAACACTGTTGGGTTTACTACATAATTCCATAAGTGGTCTTTTATAGTTTGGAAGACTTCAGTATTAATGTGCAATGTTGAAAATGATTTAAAAATAAAGAGAAAACACTGGTAGAGAAAGTGTGTCCAAACTTTTGACTGGTAATGTATGTGATCATGGGAAGTGTGCGTTGATTCTCCCTTTTACTTTGCATAAACAAACACACAGGTGTTAGATAAGCAATACAAACATCCATCAACGTAATTTGATTGTTGCCTACTGTATGAATGCATGATCCCCCACCTTTACCTTTTTCTATAAAATCTGTCACACACAGCCCAAGACATCCCGAAGTGTCCAAATCCATCCCGGATCCATCTCTGCTGTCTCCTTCTTCCTGCGATTTCCTTCCTTTACCTTTACTTTTCTTTGCTGACATCTTTGACTATCCCTCGCGCTCCTCTGCTTAAAAGCGTGCAAGCCGCACCACGCATGCGCGTTGCTAAAATAAAACAACCTCTCGCCACGCTATTCTTCAACTTCCGGGTTTAGAGTTCGGCACGTGCTCGTGGAAGTAACCTTCGATTTTTTTTTTTTTACCGTAAATCCCAGAAATAGTGGTCATGCTGAAAATCAAACTATAGAAATACCAATACGACTTTTTAGACTTTTCGACTTTATATTTTAAATATATACTTTTTTTTTAAGTTTTGAAGATATAATCACAATAAAACATATTAACCATAGATATGCATCGTTATTATATTAATATAAAGCTTGAAATGAATAAATGACAAAAAAAAATTGGGTTCAATCAAATCTGGAACAAATTACAGTTTATTGGGTAAAAAAAAAACAAATTAAAAAGATAAAAAATGAGATAAGTATAGAGATAAATCCAAGCTGGACTTTTTAATATTCTGATAATAAAAAACCACATTGGAATTAAACATTGTGTATTTAATATAAATAGAAGGCGCATTATACTCGAAACTTTACGCCTTTACTTGCACGTCGACAGTCGACTTGTTTATTTGTGTATATTTATTTACTGTTTGTGTTTTGGATGCAGGTGTGTTTCTTAATGGCTCCTTTTAGCCGCGGGTTTCTTCCTTTTTTTAGGAAATTCCTCACCCGACATCCGTGTCGCAGTGCTTGGGGGATTCTAAGCCGTTTCTCCGGTTACGCGACGCACCAGCACCAGAACCAACAGCGGGGTCCCGGAGCCCCTCTGGCCGCCTCAGTGGACGCGCACGGCGGCGTGACGGTGCGCCACTTGCCCGCTGACGTCACCCAGGCCGCGTTCAGTGAGCTGCTGCGTGGTGAATAAACCATAATAATAATAATAATAATAATAATAATAATATATCTCAGACCTATAGTGTGAAATACCATCTAACAGTGTTGATAAACATTCACAGGGTTTAAATGAAGATAAAAACGGTACAAATTGACTATAAAATTTGTGCCTGTTTTTGTCAAAGTGATGCAAATGATCATATTTTCCAAATAATTTCGAAGGTGCAGGGTTGCAGTATAATACTCTTTCCTTTAGGAATCACAGATCTTCTGAAGAAACCCAGACCAACAAAAAATGTGTATACTTTAGGTAAAAGTCTGGAAAGGATTAGTTAGTACTTCTGGGTTTCCGCCTGAATCGATCCACTTCTTAATACAATCATTATGATGTCACATCTGTAGTAACCATCAATATTATAGAAAGACGCAGTATAACAGACGAGAGTTTTATAAAGTGGGAATGAATGGCATGTTCCAAAGCAAGAAAATCGAATAAACACAATTCGACAGGTCTCGTTTCACTGGAGCCGCAACTGCACCGCCCGCATACATCATCTCCAGGGGAAGCTTCGATATTACCCTCATAAAATGACCCAGAGTTTTCTGTGCATTTTGTCTGTGCGTTACAGATTTCTTGGGGATATGAAAACTAGGCAAGTTTTGCGGTTTGGTGCAAAATCTACAGGAAAGAAAACGCAAAAGTATAACTAGTCAATGACAAAAAAGTTTTTACCGTTTTGGTCGACCCTCCCTCACGATGTCCTTCTTAAAAACATACGTATATAATATATGTAATCTAATATATAAGTGTAACTGCGACCAAATCTATTCAATCCACACAAATGTATTCGAGCTTGTGCAGTTTGCTACGGATGCGGGTTGTGAGGGCCGACCAACGCGCTCTCAAAGGACTTGAAAATGTAGACGTAGTACATTGTACGCCTGCTAGATGGCGCCAGATTGAAATCTGATTGGTTGAAGCAACAGCTTTAAGCAGCATTGCACTGTATGCTACTGATTCTGCTGAAATATGATTAAATAGAAACTTCAACCTAAACACACAGGAAGCAGCGCAAACGGTTTTCTGTGTAACATGACCACCTTACTTGTGGAGAAAAGAAATGTATGGCTGGTTTATACAAAAATTACGTACAAATGAACGAGTTGTGCAACCCTATGGATGTTTATGGTTCAATACATCTAAACTTTATGTTACAACATGGTTATTAAGTAACTTAGGGGTGTATTGTTGACGGGATTTATCCGACACCCACAAGTTTACCAGAATGACTCCTGGAAAAAATTCGGTCAACGATGCAAAGAGCGTAAAGTAATTCAACTTGTTCGCACGCATGCTTATATCTTAGTAAAATGCCGATTCCGCTCGTTTCCGGGGGTCGGCGATATCACACGACGTCGCTATAATACCCAGAAATCAACTTTCCCTGCTGTGCTGAGCATTTTGGTACGCCATACACCCATTTCGCTGTGGTTTTCCTCAGGCGGACGATCAGACTTTTCCCGAGACCATTTGAAATGAAGAATTCATAAGTTCTGTGGTTCAAAATCTTATATTAGGTTTGCGTATTTTGTGTGTCTATTAGAGTCTGTGTGCGTGTGGCGCTCTGAGGGCCATGTGGCTGTCTGGCTGCGTGTTCCAATTTGGCAAAGTCGTTTAGCGGAAACCGCAGCACAGCAGGGATTTGCCTTCCACCACGCGGTCCAGGACGAGGCCGTGCTCAGTCTGTGGATGGGGGACGGAGAGAGCCGTCTGCCCAACTACGCGACCCACCAGGTCGGAGTTGCAGGTTAGTGCACAGATAAACAACATTGTGGTGGCATTCCACTTGACAAATCGTCCTCAGCTCCTCCAAGGATATGAGAGGCCGTCTGATGGATTTGCAGCTCCGAAATCTTTCATAAATGTCCATAGGGATTTAAGACAACAGCTTGGCCTGGTCAAACAAGGCCTTCTTTATTTCCTCTTGTTACGTGTTTCAGGTCATAATGGGATTTTTTTTACTTCAGGCCTTTGCTCAAGGGTCCAGGAGTGGCAGCTTTGCTCGGATTTGAACGAATTACTTTTCATCTGGAAGTGCATCTTTTCAACAAGGCAATGGACAAGAAGACAAAAGGTCAATGTTTAAGAGCTACCAATTCTTTTTATCTTGTTGTCCATTGTCTTATTTAAAATGCCCAGATTTAGTTTTTTGGGCAGTAAGATGAATATATATATATTTGGCTTCAAGAAGAAATAGACCCATATCATGAAGCTCCCACCACCATGCTTCACTGTAGGTATACTGTTCTAAGGATCGCACGCACCACCACTTCGTTTTATCTTTTCACCTGAAGAGTTTGGTACGGACCAATAGGATTGCTGATACGACTGCCACTTTCCGGTCCTCCTGCTGCTCTTGCCAGTTTCTTTCTTACTTCTTTTTTTATTCTGAAACCGTTTTTTTTCTATCAATTTTCTTCATCTTGCTTCACCTCAAAGGTGAAAAATATTGCATTTTTGTGTTCACATAAAAAAAAGTCATGTGCAGGAAGTTCTCTACTTACAGTGGGCATACTTGAGGACAACCTCATCGTAAGTCAAAAATATTGTGAGTCGAAGATAATGCTATGACTGACGTCTTTCCGTCTTTTTGATATTTTTACAATTTTGTTGTATCGCTCACGTCATCGTAAGTCGAACCATCGTAACTCTGTAACCATCTGTATAGGATTTCACACACAATGCTATGATTTGAACAGCAGAGGGTGCCAGAGGCGAGAGAGCGAGTGAGAGAAAGAGAGATTGAGAGCATGCGTATGCATAGTAGAGGCATGTTGGAACATGTTTCTTAGCGAAGAGGTGGATAAAAACTTTATCACTCTACAGCACACACACACACACATTTTATACTATCCTTTTGAGGACATTTTTACCTAATGAACGAACTGAATTAATGAACACCATCCCTTTCAGCACCTTCACTACCAAATTACCAGCTTCATATATATATATATATTTTTTACATTAAAAGCCAATTACTTCCTAGTTTTCATCCATTAGATGTAGAATTGATTAATCAATTCAATAATTTTTTCCAAATCTACTGCAGTCACAGAGAGGAACTTGATTTCTCACATATACGCTAATACAAAGTGGGTCCACCATGTCTCTTTTGTTGTTGTTTTTTTAAAGGTGCTGTTGTGAACCAGTCCAATGGAAAAGTCCTTGTTGTTCAAGACAAGAACAGGGTACAGAACATTCATGCTTTCTTTAATTTTTTTCTTGGTCGCACACGCTTACACACAAGGTTCATTTATGTGCCACATTCTTTTTTTTTTTTGGTCGCAAAAGTCATTGACGTCATCGAGATCTCCGATACCTTAGCTTAATTTAGGCTGGTCAACAAGCAGTGTGTAAACATGAACCATTTGGCAAAGATATCTAGGAAATGGAGGAGACACACACACACACACACACACACACAGCAAAGTTGACTGCAACACCTTGTTTCGCTTTCCCAGCACGCTCACTGACTTCTTTATACCCACTGGAATATAGACTTTACTGCTAATCGTTCCCATTCCTCACTTTTTCAGCACCACGAAGTCCCTCCACTATAGTCTTAGCATAACATTCCCCCCCTTTTGCTTATTTACACCCCCAAAGCTAAGTCTTTTCTAAAACTGGACACAGGGCAGTGTGACACACTTATACCGAAGTGCCAGCTCCGTGGAAGATCTCCAGTGGCGTGCTATAGACCACGTAATCCCATCCCCTTTAATCAGCTCCTGATTTTACTACCGATCTTGTGGCTGAATGAACATAAAATCACCACAAACACATTTAATCTAGTGGAACGTCTTCCCAGAAGGTTATTATAACAGCAAATGGGGACTAAATGTAGAATGGCGTCTTCAAAAATCAACTCTTCCATATAGCGAACATCCAAAAGAGTAACTATGTCTAGTAAAAATTGGATTACATCGAGGGTTTTCCCAGACTGCCTCCACACATATCTGTGTATTGCCACCTTTATCTGGTTCACTTGCCCACCTTTGGGTATTTACTGTTTGTAACCTGGCTCTGATCCATCAGCGGTACCGAATGACGGAATCTGCCATCAGCCTTGCATGATTCAGCAGAGTCAAAATATTTTCGAATTGTTAGGTGCTTTTGGTGCACGCGTGGGTGTCGGATGATTCACAATTTAAGTGAAAAACGAAACCGTGATGGAAAAGTGTGGTGTTATTTGTAACTTTATAATCAACCCCATTTTGAGATACAAAGAGCATATATGAAGATTGTATAAGGAAAAGGTTAGTCTTTAGGTTTTGTGATGAAGGACACGATCATAAAATTTGTCTATTTTTGTCTTTTTATGATTTTAGTTCATTTATATTATATTTGTACATACGGATATCTATGAGAAAACACGTATGAATGTCCGCAGTAAACAAAAATGTAATAAACATCTCAGCATAGGTTTTTATAATATTGATTCGTCATATTACCTTTGGCTTCCATGACCGCTCTGCACACTCTTGGTATTCTCACAGTCAGCCTTATGAGGTAGTCAACTCGAATATTTTTCCAACAATCCTGACAAAGTTCCCAGAGGTGTTGAGTACATGTTGGCTGCTTTTCCTTCACTCTCCAGTATAAAACCAAACCGCCTCAACTGGGTTCAGATTGGGTGATTGTGGAGGCCAGGTCATCTGACCCAGCACTCTATCGCACCCCATGTTGAACAAATAGCTATTCCATAACCCACATGTTTGTTTGGAGTCATTGTCCTTTTGGAAAACAAATGATGGTCCCACAAAGTACAAAACAGATAGGACGGCATGTCGCTGCAAAATGCCGGTAAAATGTGCCCTAAATTTTGACTAAATCACCAACAGTGTTACCAGCAAAGCAGCCCCACACCATCACACCTCCTCCTCCATGCTTTACAATGAGAACCACACATTCAGGAACCGTCCTTTTGCCCTCTGTTCGTCTAACAAAGACACAGCATTTCGGACCAGAAATCTCAAACTTGGACTCATCAGACCAGAGGACAGTTTTCCACTGATCGAATGTCTAGTCCTTGTGTTTCTTGGCACAAACGTGTTCTATTCTGCTTGTTGTTCTTCAGAAGTAACGGTTTCTTTGCCATAATTCGACCATGATTGCCTGACTCACGCAGTCTCCTGCACAACGGATGTTGAAATAAGTCTGCCACTTGAACTCTGTGGAGCATTTCTGTAAATCAGCTGTTTCTAATGCTGGTAATTCTAATAAACGTATCCTCTGCAGCAAAGGTAGCTCATGGTCTTCCCTTCCTGCAATAGTCTTCCTAAGAGCCATCATAGCGTTTCATTGTTTTACAACATTAAAAGTTCCTGAGATTTCTTTTTGATTGATTACCCTTCATTTATTAATGCAATGATGGACTTTTCTCGTTTCTTGCCATAATATGGATTTGTACAGTTGTTGTAGTAGCACTTATAGGGCTATTGTCTGCACAAGACAATTGATTGTCTAAAGCACATCGAGATGGCAAGAAATGTCAAAAATTAACTATTATATTATCCAGTTTGTTGCATAAAACCAAAAAAGGAGCATGGATGTGTGTTTTATACACATGTGCTACAATGCTTATTTAGCTAAAAAGTAAGCTAGTCTTTCATCATTTATTAAACTTTACCCTGTTAAACATTGACCATAGAGAATCGAGTTTGTGAAGAAGTAAAGCATTAAAGATCACACACACACACACACACACACACACACACACACACACACACACACACACACACACAATTACTTATCTGGGGTAAATATCTTGCCAAGTATAGAGGGATGGAAAAATCTGGAAAACATTACCCAGTGACAGGAACTACAGAGAGAATACTTAATAATAGTGTGTGTGTGTGTGTGTGTGTGTGTGTGTGTGTGTGTGTGTGTGTGTGTGTGTGTGTGTGTGGTTTTTTTACCCTGTTAACAAACTATAGATTAGCATGTCGTTTTATAACCTAATACATTATGTGGACAAAATTATTGTAACACCTGAACTTTTTCAGCCATATGTGTCCATATATGTATAGAAATACTAGGAGAGAATGTAGAATTTTGAACATGAGTATATATATTTATTAGGTTAATTGAGTTAACAGAATTTAATTACACAATGATATATATATTATATTCAAACACAATTAAAAGCCTTAAAATAGAAAACAACAGATATTGATTTTCCCCACAAAAATACTTTTTATTGTTCCATATGAGAGGAAAAAAAAAAACGAAACATACACAGAAGTGAAGTACAAATTTACATAGCTTTAATAAAAAATAAAATTAAAAATTAAAAAACAAGCATTTAATTGTGAATGTAAAGGACTAATCAAGTGAGAACTAAATTATAGTTTACAACTAGCAGCATTTTGTTCTGGTTTGGTGTTAAATATGACTCAACAAACATGTTTACAAGTTTACACTTCAGTAGAACAAGTTTTAAACTAAAACAAATATAAATATATTTCTATGTTAAATGCATAGAAAGAAAAGCATATGCATATAAGTAAAAAAAAAAAAAAAAAAAGATTTTAAAATGTAAAATGAATGAAAAATCTATGCTAGCAAGAAAATAAATGATACAATTTTATAATTTTATTAAACATAATATTGTTTATTTGTGTATTTCAGGCTAAGAATATGTGGAAGTTTCCTGGTGGATTGTCAAATCCGAGTGAAAATATCGGTAAGTAGCACAACAACATTATAAAATTTTAATCCGTTTCAACAATATATTGTGCGATCTGTCTCTAGTCTGTAATTTATGCAGATAGCAACATTTTTTGAACATTTACATCAATACTGCATTCCCGAACCTTTTAACCCCCATTAAATATTATCTAAGTCCATGTTTACAGTTTTCATTTAAAAAAGTGTTTATGCATGAAAAATCTTTATAACCGTTTACACATTAAAAGGATTCCATGCTATTTGTTTTGGAGTTCAAGGAAAAGATAACCCAAGTTCAATCCAGATGTTTAGAGTTTTGATGCAGCTTTGACCTCATTAGAGCCAAATTATACAAACAATCCGTTATGCCGACGCTAAACCATTTCCTGCTTCTCTCTTAAAGGATAAACCTATAGCAGAACACACATTCAGTACGTTGACTTCAATGGAAATGTGGGGTCTTATTTGAAATGATAACGAAATGGTCGATTGGAATATATTTTTGATTCTTCAGAAATGGTATTTTCATATTTTTCATATTGTACCCTATATGGAAAAAAGTTTGTGGACACCTGACCATAAGTTTGGTATATGCTTTCTGAACGTTCCGTTCTACATTTAGTCCTTATTTGCTGCTATAATTAATCTTCACTTTTCTGGGAAAATGTTCTACTAGAGTTAATAGAGCTCATTCATATACAAGGGTGTTAGTAAAGTCAGGTAGTGATGTAGGTGAGAAGACCTGGGGTGCAGTTACCCCAAAAGTGTGCAACAGGCTTCAATAGCTCTATTGAAGGCCACTCGAGATCTTCCACCAATCTAACCATGTAAATCATATCTTCATGAAACTGGTTTTGTGCACAGGGGCATTGCCATGCTGGAGCAGGTTTTTCTTTTTTAAGAAGAAAAAACAATCGCTGGTATCATGTAGCAAACTATCATGGCCAGTTGGTGAGCCAAGTAAATGAGATAGATTGACAGAAATTTGTGAATTATTTTTACGCATTCGAAAAAATTACTTACGTAAACTTCTAATAGCAACTATTTTATACCAATAAACAAAGTGAAGTCTCGATTAACATTAGTAAATCATTATTTGATACCTGTTTATTGATTGACTGACTTTTGGCCCGAAATAGGCGACACCGCAGTACGCGAAGTTTTCGAGGAAACCGGCGTCCGATCTGAATTCCGATCTCTCCTGAGCATCCGTCAGCAGCACCACCACCCCGGGGCATTTGGGAACTCGGACATGTATCTGATCTGCCGTCTGTCTCCTGTGACGTACGAGATCAACTTCTGCAGGCACGAGTGTTTACGTTGCGAGTGGATGGATTTGGCGGAATTGGCAAAAGTTAGCGACGCCGCACCCATAACGAGCCGCATCACCAAATTGCTTCTGTACGGACTGGAAAACGGATTCGAAAGCGTCGATTTGAGCATTGAAGAGCTGCCTGCCTTGTACACTGGATTAGTCTATCAGATTTACCACAGGAAGATTCCTGAGCAGTACACATAAATCTCTCATTGCGTCGAAGATACAATAAGGTGCCTGTTTTCCTTGAGGCCTTTTTTAAACGATAGAAGAATTAAACTTGATAGCCATTTAAATTTAAAAAGATTGGAATAGGGTCATTTTATTTGAACTTGACTAAATAATAATAAATACTTTTCCTTTTTTTTCAGCTACGGGCATAAAACATTTTATGATGTTTGCTCATTTATTTCTTCCTCAAGCAAGTATTAGTTTTTTTTTAGATTAATTTTATATAAGTATTTCTTATGAGGAATTAATGGACAAAATGTACATTATATAGAAAGTTTGTGGACAATTAACCAGAAGATTACTATAGTTTGTTGTACATTTAGTCCCTGTTTGCTCTGCTAATATCCTCCACTCTTCTGAGAAGATGTTCCACTAGATTTTGTAGAGATTTGTGCTTATTCAGCAACAGTATTAGTAAAGTCAGGTACTGATGTTGGTGAAGTAAGAAGGCCTGGGATGCAGTCAGCGTTCCAATTTATCCAAAAGGTATTCAATAGCGTTAAGGTCCAAGCAGGAGATCTTCCACTTTAACCCATGCAAACCATATAGTGTATGAACAAACCGGTAGATACATTACATCTGTTCTGATTGGTCAGAATGTGTTGATTTCATTTCTGACAGCAACTTTAACAGGAATTCCAGCTGTACATTAAATCCCACCACAAATTGCCTTGTTACATTACGAATGCAAACAGACTTATATGGCAAGAACTCAACATACAAAAATGTAAACCTATTAATAAAAAAATATGTTTACACAAATTCTAAGTTCGCCATCATTCAAAGTACTTTTTACTAATGGACACTACTAAGTTTTGCTGTGTTCAATGATAAACATTAAATACTATAATAACTATAAACAGTACAATAAAAATATTTGTCATTGTTGAAATATAAATTATGCTTAAATGTTATATATTATACATTATATTAATAATATTACAATATTGAATAAAAAAAAAAATAAAAAAAAAACACTTCACGCTGTTGCTTGTCTTCTTATTACAGCATGGGTCATTTTTTTCCATCAATTTTCCCGTAGTAATAAATACAATAACACACAGATTAATTCAGTTTAAATATATATATATACATTATATAGTTTCAACTTGTATTAACATGATTACATTATGAAGTTCAAAATGTTGATTTAACCTTCTCTGTTTTTCTATTACTATTATGTCTGAAATGTGGAAACAAAAAAAACAAAAAAATTGAATCTTATTGATAACTGGATTTCAATATATTCCTGGAAAATGCCTTTCAAAATGATTCACAAGCAGGAAGAAATCATTGATTACCTGAACTGTTTGGACTACATTAAATACAGTATTTAATGTCAATTGTGAATGTACAGTCATGTCAAAGAATGTTTGTGTATATATATTGCAATTCTGAAGAGTTTTACTACATACATAGCCAATGTTTAGTGTCATTATTCTCATATTAAATGTAATGTACAACACAACTGATCTATACACACTAAAAGCTAGAATTTATATATATAAGCAGCATTTTTAAAATCACATTATTTAGTCAGGACATTCGTTAAAAAGGTAGAGGAGCTGCAGTCATAAACAAAGAGGCTTTCACAAATAAAAATAAAAAAGGTAATATTTGTCAATTAAAATGATTCTTTCAGAAATGTGTTACCTTTTTGAGGTTGGTTTTTTTTTTGGATTATTACATATGTATTCGAATGTCTGGTACTTGATGTAGATCACAACTAAGCATATTTTTACAAGCATTTTTGGTAAACACTTAATCTTGCAATTGAAGGTTGAAGTTAATGTTGTTAAAGTATTAAAAAACTGTTTAAAAACTCAGTTGGACACGGTCAAATTGTTTCAACACAACTTTCAAGCCGTGTCTAAATATGTTTACCTTTCCAACAGTAGGTGAATCATCCAATGTTAAAAATCTGTTCAGTTTTGCTAAAAGTTCACCAGAGAACCTTTTGGATTAGCATGACGACTGTGCGTTTCATTCAAGATTCTGTTTCAATGAGCAGAAAAACAGAGAGATCACAGAGCTCCAAGATAAGATTACAGACGGAGCACTTCCTGTTGACCCTCTTTTAGTGACACTGATTGGCTGCAGATGGTGGAACATCACCCTGTTTTGGTTCAATGTTTAGCAAAGACTTTTGGCTACTTGACTTTGTAAGATGAAATTTTAGTTTCAGTAGTTAGAATTTCAGAATAAAGGATTATATTTCTGAAACATTTTCATTTTACACAATTACAAACCATTCAATTACAAAACTCACCACTAGGGTTTAATCGCAACAATGATTTTGTCAGTTCAGCACTTTTCCCCTTTTCTAGGTAAAATGTAAAATTTTAATGAACATAAAAGTTTACAATGTTTTTAAAATTATATTTTAAATGTTCACAATGTGAAACTGGTGATTAGAAGTTGTTGAATTTGCACAATATCCAATCTAACATCCTAATCCTAACCTGGAATTCAAAAGAAATTTCATTGGCGGTCTTTTCTTGGGAAGAAATGTCCACTCTGGAGCCATTTGCACAAATAAATATCATATCATTTTCTTTAACTCTCTTGTTGATTTTGAAAAGCATGTAGTGATTCATGGAGTTCTCAGAGTCAAACCATAATGTTGGATGAAGCCACTGATGGATTATACACTGATTTTACATACATGTTGTTCAAGAGCTCAACAAACCCAAAAAACACCCAAAAAAAAAAAAATGACAGCAATAAACTATTAATGAGGCATCTTTTAAATATTTTACATTTTAAGCAATGAATGCAACGTACCTCTAAAAATAATTCATTAGTGATAAGCAGGTAAAAGCACTGTGATAAGTTAATAAGCTCAACATTTCTTTGACCAAAAAAATTAAAAATAAAGATGAACATTTGTTTTCACATAAACAAATAAAAACTCACACAGATGCTGTTTAGCTCTTGGCTGACATTGGGAGGAAGAGGATAGCTTTTTGTCCAGGTCCTGTGTTCGCTCCGCTCTTGTACTGTCCCGTCCTCTTTAGCGCGACGTACCAGTTAGGATATTTCCGTGATCTGTATGTGTTATAGTTATTTGCCTCTAGGCGTTCGAAGAAATAACATTCGTCTGTTGCTCGTTTCTGAGTTGAAAAGAGAAAGAAAAATTGATATATTATGATTTCGAAATCACTTTTTAAGCCATATGTGAGTTTTTTACCACAAAGTTAGAGACACACAATTGTATAGGATATGGAAGTGGTCAAATACAGTGTGATTAAAGTGGTGAAGGTCTTTCTCTGGTCATCATGGTCTCCTGACACCCTATAAAAACCTGTGGGGTGAACTGAAGAGGAGAGTCCCCAGAATGAACTTAAATTATGATGGACCTGGAGAGATTTTGTATAGAGGAATGGTCCTAAGCCCCTTAGCTATTCATTCCCCAACCTCATTTGGCATTAGAGGAAAAGACTCAGAGTTGTAATATATTCAGCCTGTCTTTGCTCATATATGGCAAAGGGTGCCAACATTAGTGAAGGGCACTCTAAACATGAAGATTTTAAAAAAGAAAGAAAAGAAGATAAAAAGAATGTAATTGTTGTTTCGGTTTTATCAGAACACACAGTGGGTTCAAAGGAATTTCCTACCAGCTGCTTTTCTCAGGCTAACATGAAGTGTTTGCCCTTGTTTGTGTGTAAAGGTACATCTGTTACATTGTAAAACACATCAGTCATGATGACTAAATTCGTGTGTGTGTGCAGCAGTCATGTATTTGTACCTGCTCTGGACAGCTGTGTAGCTCCATGCACATAAACACAAAGAGGGCTCAACATTGAGAGCTAGCTAGATAAACTTGTATGTCTTAAAACGGTTTGATATGGAAAAAATCTATAAAATCGGTTGAATTCAGGTTTATATTGAAAATGTCATATGAAGTCATGTTAATGAATAAAAAAATAAAAAAAACAGTGAATCACTAAAAAAATCAGCTTTTATGGCTAAACTTACTAATGCTAATTGTTATAATAGTCTCTAGAGTTTATTAGTTGACTTCATACTACACCTGATTTACAGGAATTTTCCACCAGTTTCTTAGAGAATACTAATTGGAGAAATGAAAAAATATATTTGATATCTTCAGAAATGATTTGTTTCTCTGGCAGTGCGCATGATACTGAAATGTACACTTTATTTTTCTATTATTATTATTAAACAGTCTGCTTTACTTTTATCAGCATTTAATGTTCTTAAACATTCATGAAACCAATTTCTCACTCACATCAGAGCAGCTTTTAACTATTAAGTCCAGGTGGCTGTGAACAAGCTTTCTTTTGACGCAAAACAGAAAACAATGATTGTCTGGTTAGCATGAGACCATCTTCCATTGTTTTTTTTTTCCATCACTTTGAGTTTTAGAAGGCACTAATAATGGAGCCTCCTTCCAAATATACCTCAAAACAAAAGTTTAGTCATTGAAAACATCACTGTCTCAACCATTACACACATTTTTCAATCTGTTTTTGTGACGTATCAGCCATACTCCATACAACAGAAAAGTGAATCATAAACCTGAATCAAAATTTCGTTAAAACTAATGGTATTTTGAGGCCGTTACGTTGAGATAAGTCCTGATATTATTTCCCTAAACTCTTGTTTGTTCACATCTAGATTAGGTTCAAATCAGAGCTTTCAAAAACATTTACAATCCTTCAACAAACAACACACAGAGGACATTTGTAGTTTTACTCCTTCAGGACATTATCCAGTCAGCACAGGGATTTTTTTTTTTAATAATTAGACATTTTTGTAGTATATTTGGGAAGGAGTCTTTATTATCATTACCTTCTAAGACAAAGTAATGTTTCCACCATTCCAAACAACAATAGAAGATGGTCTCATGCTAACCAGGCAACCGTTGTCAAGGGTTCAGCTCATGTTCTTTTCAAACTAATTCCTAGGATCTTTTTATACTTTCTGTTTGTCAGTCTACAGTTTTCAAAAACAAACGTCCACTTTGGGAACGCCTTGCTGACAAAAAGGGGTCAAGTAGTCACTCTATACAACCGTGATTAGCAGAAAATCATGAATAAGGGTTTTCTATTCCGTGGGTAAAATGAATCCTGTGGAAGCCTTATAATGGCAAAGTGGCCAGGTTGCGTCAATGTGCCATTGTGTGTGTGTGTGTGTGTGGTGAAACGTCATGTTCACAGCAGGCCCTATTTAATATTACAAATAAATAACTACCACACACGAGAACGTTCTGGAGAACGATGTGGTTTCTGGTGAACGGAAGGTAAACCAAAATGGGGAAACTTAACTACCAGACAGCTGGTAAATTTCCCTCATATTTCCTTGGGTGTGAACAATACTGCAGCTCCTAACTTATGTGTGCAATTAGTGGGTGTGCTAAAGAGCCAAAGTGGGCTTTGTTTGGTGAGTATTTAGTCGGAGTATGCTATTTGTTTTGAACTAGGACTGGGCAATGTGTCAAAAATCGAGTAAAATTACATTTTTTATTTGTTTCTAGCTTCTACACTACGAGTCTCTAAACACACAAGTAGCCACTTTCATGGCCCAGTAGTGGGTTGTGACACAGTGGTCATCGAAGTTACAATTACTGAGGTAAAAGTGAAAAACACTTTGTAAAAAGTGGGGATTCTCTTCTCCAAACATAGTAAACAGCCAAGCATGCACAAGAATAAGGTTTCCCCTTAGGGTGTCTATCATAGAGAGTCCCTGGATAGAGAGTGTGCAATTACATCTCACCGTGTAAGTCCATGCTAGCCAGAGTTGCATCACACCACCCTGCTATTGACTATTTCCTCTCAACAGCACACACTCCAAGTGTTTTCTAATTGCTTTTACAGGATCGCAGAAAATAGGAAATTGTTCATGGCTATGCGCAATTCGAATCGTTGTTTGTGGACTCACCGTTCCGAAAAGCCTCCCCTCAGAGCTCATGGCAAGGAAGCGATTAGTCGAGATCCCCTTAATGACGACCTCTCCTACTGCGGTCGCCTGGAGCTGAAGCCGGACTGAAGGAAACAAGAAAAAAAGAAGAATGAAGTTAGTTGAGAAAAACAAACGAAAACAAATTGCATTGCTCTAGTTTTTCTTCAAAAGTACCTGCTCAGCATTTCATCAAATTTACAATATTATAATATCGTTGTCAAGGAACATGTTTACTTCTAGCTGCTCAATTCCTCCAGCAAATAAACAAGTAAGTAAGCAGCTAGCAAGGTAAACAACTAGCTCGCTAACAAATTTTAGAGATCACACATACAGTATATAAACAAAGGTTTGTAGACGGAGCATAAGATTGGTATGATTTTTTTGGACTTCCCATTCCACATTTATTCCCCCATTTGCTGGTATTATAACCTCCACTCTTCTGGGAAGATGTTCCACCAGACTTTATGTAGATTTATGCTCATTCGATCATATTAGAAAAGTCAGGTACTGATGTGGGTGAGGTGAGGTGAGGAGCCCTGGTGTAACCGGCGTTCCAAAATCAGTGCTCAATCGCAGGAGAGCTTTCATTCCGTCCCAGGTAAAGCATAGCTTCATGGATCTGGCTTTGTGCACAGGGGCATTGAAATGCTGGAACAGGTTCGGGTCTCCTAGTTCAAGAGAAGGGAAGCACATATGGCATATCAGGTGTCCCAATACTTTTGTCGGGAAGTTTTAAATCCATATAGTGTATCTTGCATGACCGAGGATGCTGCCTACTTTTACAGTTTTATTGATACAATACATGATCTACCGTTCATTGATGCTGAATTCTCAAATTTGATTGGACAGTAATTCTGGTTTTAAAGAAAAGCGTCTTTTAGAAGGAGTCTCCTGTTTCAATTTGTAGAAGGGGTCTTCAGTTTCATTGCTTGGTTCTGAAAGTCAGAGGTAAAGCTGTAACTTTAAAGGAAAGGGCAGCACTGTAAAGGGATGTACTGCCATTTATCAGTAACAAACTGATAAGAATAAAAAGGAAATGTTTATAGCTGTTATAACAAGTGATTACCGGAATTAGGCTTGTTTTGCTGGATGTCCCCTAGCATTAAATGTAAGCGTAAATGGATAAAGTATAATGAATCATACTTTGAGCAAAAAAATATTGTCATTTTACTGTGGTATGAAAGGATAAAATGAAACCGATTTAAGAAAAAAAATACTCCAGAGTGACGCCAGATTGGAATTCAGTGTCCTGTGTCCTTTTTTTTTTAATTGAACAATGTTTTCGTCAGCTGTAGACATTTGGAAAGGGAAAGAAATGACTCGTCTAACGGTGAGGCGGATTTTGTAAATTCCATAACACTGAGTTAACAGCAACTGTGGGTGTGTGTGTGTGTGCTGGACTCCAATCCAATCTACTACCGCAAACACACGATGATCTTTATTCTGTCCCAGCTTCACTTAAAGTTTGTTTCTAAACTCATGAATATTCTCTTTCGCTGCAAGAACTCCAGCAACGCTTAAAACCCTCAAATGTCAGTCATGCTCATGTTAAAGACTGTGCCACATATACATTTTAACGTATGTGCATAATGAAACTTTAATGGGCTGGGCAATTTTGTGATAAAAATGTCACAATGTCTGGGTGTCTTTTCTTGAATATTGTAGTATTGTCATTTTTCTTTAGGGAAAAAAGGTAGTCACATTGAAGGCAGCTGATTGGAGCGTACAGTTTTGTTCAGATTTTTTTTTACATATAAAATGTTCACATTTAATTATTGAGGAATTTCTTTCCTTTATTTTCAATAATTTTAGAATCCAGACAGACAGACAGACAGACAGACAGACAGACAGACAGACAAAACAGACCTAGACAAGTAGACAGACAGACAAATACTTATAATAATCTTGCTATAAAAAGTACTTTTGTGATAGATAGATAGATAGATAGATAGATAGATAGATAGATAGATAGATAGATAGATAGATAGATAGATAGATAGATAGATAGATAGATAGATAGATAGATAGATAGATAGATAGATATAATTAGATCTAAATAATTTTTTGTATGAATTTCACTTTTAATAATAAAATATAATATTATGTTTTGATACCTTCACAAAATCAGTAGTTCTACTTCTAACTTACACAATGAGAGTGGAGACTCTTTCCATTCCTGTCAGTAATGGGTTTATCATCAGGCATATTATTTAGAGCATCTGATATTGTATATGTAGTTGTATTTTTTCCTCCCTCATTTTGTTTTTGTTTTTGTACTCTCTATCTAAGTAGGCTGTTTCCTGCACTTTTTTGCACACCTCCAGACTCTCTCCTTTCCTGTTTTCTATTTCTGTTAGTCTGTCTGTCTGTCTGTCTTCCTTTCCATACACTCTCTCTATGTTTATCCCTTTGTTCCGTCCCTTTTTATATCTTTACATTTCCTTCTCTCCTTTCCCTCCATTACCTTCTCTCCCACTCTCTCGTCTCTCACGTCTATATTTATCTATCGATCTGCTGTGTTTTCTGTTCTTTTTTCTATTTCTATCTCCCTCGCGGCGAACGCAAAGCACCTGCTATGAGTCATGTGATGGAGTGCGGCTGATGTTTTAACGGCATTTAATCACGAGAAACTTCATGACCACATCTTTGTAAACACTGACACACACAAACACTGCTCCTTCTGAATGTTGCACCCACTCTCTGTCGTTCATTAGTCATCAGTAAGAAATGAACAGATGAAGGGAGCGAATGAATCATATTTAAAGAACTAACCTGGAATGAATGAACGAATGAATGTAGGATTATAATCCGATCAAAGCATGCTAACTTCACAGCCAAATACTCAGCACTTTCACGACATACATATGACTGGAATACATTCTGACATTGAATCCAATTATATGCCCAAATACACGATGTGGTCAAAAGTTTGTGGACACCCGAGATGTTCCTGTAGGTTTTGTGGAGATTTGTGCAGATTTCAGTCACAATAGCAATGTTAGGTACTGATGTAGGTGAGGTGAGGAGATCTGGGGTGCAGTGAGCATTCCTATTTATCCCAATAGGATTTATAGCAGGAGATCTTCCACTCCAAGCCGTATAAAGCATATCTTCATGCAGGGGACATTGTCATGCTGGACCAGGTTTGGGTCTCCTAGTTTTAATGAGGGGGAAAATTTCATTCTTCTGCATCCAAAGATGTTCTATACAATTGCCTCTGAGTTTGTGAATTAAAGGAAGGAAGCATATATTATCCATAATCCAAACTATATTCAAAAATGACTTTTTATCCATTTCTAGTCGCACTGAATCTTGCAGTACTGTGATCACGTATATTAAAGCCGGTATAAACACCTGTTTCTCCTCAGCCTTTCTTGGTATTGACAATTCGTAACATGAATGTGGTTTATCGTGAAGACTTTCCCAAAGCGGGAAAACACCTACTGGTGTCTCGTTCCAAAGCTTTTTCGGAAGTTACATAAGAGCATGTTGTCATTTTTTTTCCATCATAAAGGTCCCTCTGTTATTGTACAAAGGACAACAAGCAAACGTGTTATTAATACAATCCTGTGATTTGCCCTACAGCAAAACTATTGTCAGGGCTGCTGATATAGAATATGTATCAACCCAGACGGACCAATCAGAAACAAGAATTGGTCTAAAAAAAAAAGATATTTTTCTTGTGTCTAAATGACAAAATCCCACATTGAGAAGTCAGACGGAAAGTTGGGCCTGATTTGTTTCCCTGTCGTGCTACAGAATAAAGATGCTTTGTATTGCCCCTCTCTCTCTCTCTCTCTCTCTCTCTCTCTCTCTCTCAATCTACCCCCTTTCTCCCTTTCTACCCCCCCACCGTTTCTCTCTCTGTTACTCTGCTCCATAACTCACCTAGAGAGTGTAAACACTTACCTCAAAAGCTAACATTCTTGTTGTCTCCTGCCTTCTTTTATTCAGTCCCTTGTTCTTTTTTGTTTCTCTTTCATTCTCTCGTACCATACTTTCCTTCTCTCCTTCTTTTCCCCCTTTTCATATTCAGTGTTCATTCGCTCTGTTTTTTGTTGTTCACACTCGTGCTTTTTTCAGTATCACTCGATCTGTCTATCTCTTTTCCTTCCCCCCTCATTCTGCCTTACAGTTCTTTCCATCCTTCTGTTTGATTTTTCCCCCCTCCATCTCCTCAGAGTGAACGAGTGTAAACACTGACATGAGGCCTAAGAGCAATCTCTCGTTTCGTACCTTTACAGTATTTTTTTAAAAGGAGTCTTACTGTTGGGGTCGTTTTTCTCACGTATGCCGTCCACTCGTCCGTCCGGGTTGATGCGCAAGAAGTACCCTCCGTTTTTGCAGTACAGACGCTTGGGCTCTTTGAAGTGGCCCGGGGGAAAGCTGTCGGCCGAAGCCGGGGGAAGAGTGGAGATCTCTCCACTCGCCATCTCTCCCTCTCTTTTTCTCCCTCTCTCGTTTCCACTCTCACTTCTTTTCTTCCTTCTTTTCTGCTCTGTCCGGCCCTCTTAGCAACGCTGGAACCCCCCTCTGTGGCCTCTCAGCTACACCGCCCCCCTCAATCCTGCGCTCCTCTCCTCCTCCAGTCGTTCTCACTCACTCCTACTTTTCATCCAGGAGTTGCTGAAGGATTCCTGTTAACTCTCAGGTCACTGTTTAAACTTACAACTGAGAAAGATAGAGTGAGAGAGAGAGGGGAGGGGGATGGAAGGACTAAAGACAGGACAGAGAGAATAGATCAAGAGAAAATGATGTCAAGAATAAGAGAGAAAAGCTAAATAATGTAAAAACAAAAGAAAAGGAGGAAGAGAGCGAGAACAAGAGAATGAGTGAGAAGCCGAAACAGCGTTTGATGAAGAAGACAGAGAGATGAAGAAATATAAGAGCAAAGAAAAAACAAAAAATGTAATATGAAGAGAGAAAAGAGTTGAAATCGAAAAAAAAGCACACGATAGAGAGACCGATTGAGATAATCAGAGGAAGAAGTAGACAAGGATGAAATTTCAGCACAGACTAGTAAGAACTGTGTTAAAAATGAGTGTGAAGATGATGATGATGATGATGATGGGGTAGTCTGAGCCTGCCCTCAGGCGCGTGCCAGTGCGTGCATCCTGTTGTCCTTTGGAGATAAAGTGTTTACACCAAAGAGGCTGGAGAACATGTGCGCACACTCTTGTTCTCCCGCTCGGCCCCCATCAGCCTCAGGCAACACACGCTCACTCCTTCTCTCTCTCTCCCTCCCTCCTTTCTTCCTTCCGCTCTCTACAAATATCATGTCCAGGTTTTTAGCCATGGGGTAGCATAGGACGGTAACCAACTTCCTGAGAGGTGACACCACATCATTAACTTAACATGAATAGAATTAGAATAAAGGAACATTCCCAGAACTTTGGATGAATTGCCATGTCATGATGTTACTGTAACCAGCTGCTGAAATGCTATTACAGTAGGTATGTATGTACATGGTGGAGCGGAACTGCATGATTACAGGCGGTAAAAACCGCTAAAGCATGAGTGAGACATCAGCGTCTTAGAGGTGTAGTGAGTTCAGTAGCGTGATGGTTGTTGGGGGAAAAATGGCTCTGAACCTGCTGTTTCTGGTGCAAATGGATCTCATCCAGCATGGAGGACTATTGAACAGTTTGTGAGGAATCGATGATGATGATGTGTACTCTGCAGACATCTTCTGTCATGATGCTTCCACGAACCCTATATAAACACCAATGCAGGTCAGAATCATCTTGAGAGCACTCAAACTGACCTTCCAAAAATGACATAATGGTGCCATTATTTTTAATAGAGCTCTTTGCAGGGTTTGCCACAACAGTGGGTGAGCTCTGTGGGTACCTCCTTGGTTACCTGGGCAATTTATCCACCTAGAAAGATCCAAAGAAATCCTAAAAGTCTTAAGGTACCCCTATTTCCAGTCAGGTCCCAAGATAACCAACCAAGATTTAACATTTCAGCAAAAACACTATATGAATAAGTATTTGGATACCTGACTTTTCCAACCATGTAAGTTTCTTTCCCACACTTTTACCACAAAATTGTATTGGATTAGGAGCATAAAATGCCCCTGTGCACAAAACCAGTTCCATGAAGATATGCTTTATATGGGTTGGAGTGGAAGATCTCCTGCTAGAGAGCTCCAACCCTATCGAACAACTCTGGGATGCATTGGAACATTGACTGCACCCCTCCTCACCTCACCTACATCAGTACCAGACTTTACTAACACTCTTGTAGCTGAATGAGCACAAATCTCCACAAAATCTAGTGGAAAATCTTCTCAGAAGAGTGGAGGACATTATAATGGCAAACAAGAACTAAATGTGGAATTGGATGTTCAAAAAAAGGAGACCAGTCTAATAGTCAAATGTCCAAAGTACATTTATAATCTAAATGCCCCCCTGTGTTTAGGAGTCAATGGGACAACCTTTTACCATGTCAAAAAAGTAATACATTTATAGTATAAAATATTACAAGGCTCCTATATACATCTGCCATTAAGATCTTCTTTACTATAAAAATTCAAAAACTGTCAGACTGCCATGAATTCTGGCTTTATCCCTCAGGATTATTTTTCCAACAAACTCGAGTTGACCCCGTAGTTGTAATGAAATTGACGGGGGGGAAAGCAGAAAAGAAAGTGAATTGATGACAGCAAGTTAAAAAAGTATTGGAAAGCAGATCTGGTTTTAACGGACCATTTCCAAAGACCAAACGGATCCGTTCATGGGAGATTCTTCATTTTTGAAGATTTTGCAAACCGCAGCCGATTGCCTCTTTTTCCTGGACATGAGTATTCCCGTCCATATAACGTATTACTAAAGACAACAAACCAAATCCGACTTTCGTTTTTGAAACCTGCTCGATGGGGAGCGTAAGAAGGAGCACCGAGGTACTGGAACACTGGCGTGGGAGGAATCGTAATTACAGTCTGGACCACACACACACATACACACACAAACACACACCAGCTATAAATGTTCTAGCACTGTATCCACAGCAGATTATTTTGTTAACAAAGGCTTAAGGTGGATAATTTGGACACAACAGCACCAGCAACGACTCAATACAATTTCGAGTCAAGTCAAGTCAAGTCAAGTCAAGAAGCTTTTGTCATTTATACACAGTGGTACAGAGTACACAGTAAAAACGAGACAACGTTCCTCCAGAACCCTGGTGCTTTATTTGTATAGCACTTAACAATTGTTAGCACTTAACAATGGACATCATCTCAAAGCAGCTTTACACAGATAATGTGGTTATAAAGAATGAATTATTCCTTATAAGTGTAAGTTTGTCCCCAAATTCCCTATTTCTAGCCTGGACTGTTTCCTATTGGTGACCTTTGTGTCAGGTGATTACAACAGAGAGAGATGACTTGGTCCATTAGATATGGCTTATTGCTTCATCCCTGGGATACCTCAAGAAAAGAGATTTGCAGCAAATAGAAATTTCTTATGACCAAACATCAGAGCAAATGGAAAATCGCAGCATATTATGGTGGTTAACACAGTTGTTTTTATCTGTGATCCTACGAGGGACGTTCAAGTCAAACTGGGACTTACAGGTAGAAAAACGGACGCTAGCATGGCAGTATTAAAAGCAGTATTTGTTTTGTGAACGGAGACGTAAAACCCACTGATATCTACAAAGGATTTCAAGCAGAGTACGTGGTGTAAACGTTTTAAAGATGTCTGTATGTCCATCAGTGACCGTCCCGGTCATGGTGGTTCCCTGCCCACAACAGTCATTCCTGTGAACATTCAGGACATGGAACACATGAAAATCAAAGGGTTCCTCAGAAGTCAGCATTTCAAAAGTGGTCATGAAGCACTGGGATGTTTCAGGCAAATCTTTCTATGTGGAATCTTTTCAGGCAGTTAAATGCTGAGATAAGTGTATAAATAAAAACAGATGAGGAAAATAAATGCAGTTTCCACTCATTGGAATTATTTTTTTAATTAACTCCTGGTTTGAATTGAATAATTTAACACACAGATCTTACTTTGATCATGAAGACGTCCAGACAGCTTTCCTAGAGCCGATTGTTTAATTGCGTAATAATTACAAGAAAAAGAAGCACCATGTTGAAAGGACAGTGAAAAAAACCCAGCTTTGGGATCTGTGATTAATAGCTAGGTTAGGGTTTTTAAGGCAGGAAAGCTGACGCTACCATTGCGTTACTAAAGCGTGTAAGAAATACATTGTGTATTTGTGGGTGTCAATTGTGGGGGTCAGGTGTGAGACGGAAGCACTATAAAGGAAAACGAACAGACTGCGATGTATACATTTTTCACTGAATTATTTGGTTTTATTTTTAATAAAGTCTCTTTTATTAGCTTATCTTCGGGATCTTAAACATTGAGCTACATTTTGTGGGACGTCGTCACGACAGCAGCTATTAAAGAAAAACAATTTCAGACATTTGACCTGGCTGTGATCCTCAACCCATTTTGGATCAATTCTTAAATCTATTTAGTTTGTCTGCTAATTACAATGACAAAATTCCCTATAAACTCTACAAACATTCCACTTCTCGTTAATGAGATTGTCCTTGTGCTAAGATTAACATGCTAACAACACTGCACAACGTCGTCACACTCGCACATGGCCTTCAAATTGGTGAATTAGTAACCATCATTTCAATAGTAAAACTCAGATATCTTTGCTCACTGCATTAGGAAATATATAGTACTAAGAACCCTGAAGAAAATCCTTATTTAATCAAAAAGTTTATTAGAATTCATGCTAATCAAATGACAGAGGTGTTAAGAAAGTAACCTATTGTAACCTAATAATTTGCTAACTAAAAGCGTGCAAGCTCATCTGCTAATTAGTGACTAGCATATCATATGAATACATTAGACAACGTAGCTAGAGTTGATAGTCTGGTGTGTAAGTCAAGTCAAGTCAAGTTTATTTGTATAGCGCTTTCCACAACAGACATTGTCTCAAAGCAGCTTTACAGAAATCAACAGTTAAGGTGAATGGTGTGCATTGATCCCTGATGAGCAGCCGTGGCGACTGTGGCAAGAAAAAAACTCCCTTAGATGATATGAGGAAGAAACCTTGAGAGGAACCAGACTCAAAAGGGGAACCCGTCCTCATTTGGGTGACATCAAGAGTGTGATCATAAATCTTCAACAATACAGAACACTGGAGAGTGAGAACTAACATGAGTACTGGAGTATAAGATTATAAGTGATGTTCTTTCTGCAGTCTTATACAGTCTTTATGGTTTGTAGCTCCTAGTTTTATGAGCTCAGCATTTGTGATCATCACAGATCCAGCATCAGCTTCTCCATGCCAGAGCCTTTAAACACTCCAGGAGGTCCAATGTCAAAACTCCACACATGTAGTGGGATCCAGTTGGCACTGGTACATCTCAAGATGGTTCGGGATGTTTGCGAGATTGAAAACATAAAAATATATACAAAAACTTAATATTTCACATTCATGTTGATATATATATATATATATATATATAGATTTAATGGACTTATTTATTCAGCTTACACATTTTTTCCAATGCCATAACCTTAGAACCTTCTACTTGTGGTACCTTTACCACAGTGTCTGCACATCTCGTCACTGCTATAGCCTTTATTTTTATTCACTGTACATATATTTACATTTATGTATGCAGTGCAACCTTGTGGGGGTTACGTTCTATGAACCCTCACAAGTACAAAATATTTTGATGGTTCCTCGTTTTTTATGTAATATGTAAATTTTTTTGTAATTTATTAGTACAAACTCTGTTTTGAAATGTTGCTCCTAACCTTTGAGCCACACACAGTCGCAAAACTATTGTGGTTTCACTGTATTTACCTTCTGTACATATTCTTACATATTTATCTGCACTTGGAAATTTGCACAATTGCTAATATTTGCACTTCTGATGCTAATAGATGCTAATCTATCTATCTATCTATCTATCTATCTATCTATCTATCTATCTATCTATCTATCTATCTATCTATCTATCTATCTATCTATCTATCTATCTAAAGTTTTATAGCATTTTCTAAAAATGGCTGACATTCTGGTCAGACTGCAAATAATGAATTTGCAAAAATCAAACTGAAATATGACTTGTACTATTCTGCTTTCTGCCACTTTTCTAAATACGCTCTTGTCTGACAGGAAAGGAAAGAGTGTGTTCGAGTAAATAAATTTTTGCCGTACGACGGTGTACAGCAAAGGTCTGCTTTATTTTGACTTTCCAAGAATATACAATCCAGTATATCCAGTATACAAATCAAATTTTGTATTGTTGCATCCCACACAGATGTATCTACGACCAACCAGATGAAACTTGTTCACGTTCTGATCCGAATGTCACAAAAAACTGACTAAAAATATTATAAATATTCTCAATACAGTATTATTAGTTACACATGTATGCATGTAGGTATGTCTGATTAGAGTGTTAGCCTCGTAACTCTGAGGCAAAACCTGATAGGTGGACATAACACGAGGGCATTTTAGAAGCAAAATGAAAAAGCATCATTTATTTGAACCAAATTTTTTTTCCCTTTTTAAAAACTTGATGAAATACTGACATGTATGTAAATTCTTTACCATAGTATTCACCAGGCTAATAATATTGCCTAGAAACAGGTGAAGCTTATTTCCAGAAAAGACCAGACAGATAAGAGTGAAATGAGTTAAGATGAATTAATAGGTTGTTTATATATTATCGTGCATCATTTATTAAGATTTAAAATTTGTGTTTAAAAAATGGAGAAAAAATAAAATCACTTTAGTGGCATTTTGATATAGGATTTTTTTTGCTGACAATACTGCCCTCTCATGGTCACCTGGAAGACTGCAGTCAGCCTTATAACTGCATCAATAATAATAATAATAATAATAATAATAATAATAATAATAATAATAATAATAATAATAATAATAATAATAATAACGTTATTGCTAGATTTTTCTAAATGAGTTTGACATCCTATTTAATATGTAGTTCATCCTGACCTACCTAAAATGTGGTAAAATATGATTCTGATTGTCCTAATGTAAAAAGTTTTTTTTTTCTTTCACAATTACAACAATTCTGCTTGCATGTTGTGTGTGTGGAATTACACTAGATTGCCAAAAGGTTGCATACACCTGGTCATAAGTATAGTATGTACTTCTATTTGCTCTTATAATTCTCTCCACTCTTCTGAGACGATGTTCCACTAGATTTTGGAGTGTGCTTGTGGAGATTGGTGTTCATTCAAACTCAAATGTGTTAGAAAAGTCAGGTACTGATATAGCTGAGGAGGCCCAAAGGTGTTCAGTAGGGTTGGGGTCAGAGCTCTATAGCAGGAGATCTTCCACTCCAACCCATGCAAGTGCAACGGAGCATCGCCATGCTGGAACAGGTCTGGGTCTCTAGTTGAAGTGAAGGGAGATTTTCATGCTACTGCATTCAAAGACATCTTGTACAATTGTGTGCGTTGAATTTTGCGATAACAGTTTTGAAAAAAAAAAACAACAACACATGGGTTGGGAAATTCAGTTGTCCCAATACTTTTGCCCACACAGTGTGCTATAGAATGTTTGTCCTATTACCAGAAAAGACAGTAACCCCACAGACAAATGAGCACAAATCCAAAAGTTTTCCAGAATAAAACCACTAATCAAATGCCAATTGCAGGAAAATTAACAAGAAAGAATGGAATCAATATATTAAATTAAATTATATATATATATATATATATATATATATATATATATATATATATATATATATATATATATATATATATATAATATATATATATATACATACATATATTTGCATTTAACGCCTTAAATTGATTGGGATGTAATTGTTATCTTGCATTCACTGTATTTTTGAATTTTTTTGTAATGATTTTATTTATGCTCTTTATAAACATGATAAACAGTCTAAACAATGTCATCTGCTTGCATCACCTTCTGTCCAAGAAGCTCCGCCTTACGCCTGATAGCCCCGCCCCCGCCCCGCCCCCCGCACTGGGTCGAGAATTTTCTGTACAGTAGATCTGCATGCGGAAGTCGCAGATCTCTGATGTGTTTTTTTTTTTTTTTGTTATTATTATTAATATGGACACAACCTATAAAAAATATTATATATTATAAAAAGTAAAAGCGCACAAATAACAAACGGACACTAAAGATGTGGCGATTTCAAAGCTTGGTTGGAAGAGGTGAGTTTGCGTCCTGTTTTTGCGACAGGGTCGCAAAAGGCTTTGACGTATTCAGTTTATTAAATATTTTTTTATTTCGGGTTTAACCTTTTTCTTTCCATATATAGCAATGCAGCGCTAATACAAATCTAACACACTTTACAACGACTAAATGCCTTAAAAAAAAAATTATTATATAGTATTAATGTTTAAAACGAACCAAAGAGCACAGACATTGACGCAATCTTGAACACAGCATGGCTCAAGTCTCCCCTTGAAAGGCCGTGCTGTTTTGCTGTGGCGCGTTCACAAACAAGAAAACTGTTTACAATTCTGCCTAACGTTCAATTGATGAGTTAGTTTATTAATAATCTATTTTCTGATGGATCTAAACGTTAATTGTAGACAAAACAAGAGAATAAATGAATATTCAATGTATTGAAATGTGGGTTATTTATATAGAGTTGATAACATGTAGATCAAATTCATTCCACATTTGTATTGTTGTCAAATCAGAATCACTAGATGTCATGGGACAGTTGGATCAGTGGTAAGAGCACTTTTTTGTCTAAACTAGACAAAAAACTAGAACAGTAGAACCCTGAACAATGTAGGAAAAATAGATCCCTTCAACAAACCATAATTAACGTATTATTAAGCGTCAATCGTGTATAAACCCGTATGTTAGTAGTAGAAGGAGCTTCAAAGTGCAGATTGCTTGTTAATCGCTTTCCTGTTTTTTTCTACATTTGGTCCGTTACTAGTTCTAAGCCGTTGCCATGGGAACGCGCCATCTTTACGTCTCTCCAACGGCCACCACATTGAAGATGAGGTCATCAGCTCGTCGTCGGTGCTGTCCACCAGCCGGTAATCGTCAATCATTTAACTTCGTCCCTCTGTCCCACCATCAGCCTACCTGCAGTTCTCCTTATGCAGGGATGTATTACATAAAAACGCACACATTGAATGGAGTAACGTAAATCTGTGCGTACCCCTTAATACCCCCGTTATATGACGTTACATGCTGACATCGATTGCGGTCAACAGTAACGTGGAGGTCATTGTGGTTTCTGTGCATCATTTCCAGACTAAATTGTCACCCAGACTTAAATTCTTGAACTTGATCAATTCTGTAACTAAATTATGTTCGCTTTGTTGCTTTCAGGTCCCAGAGAGGAGATGAAAGAGAGCAGAAGAAAAACAAAAGAACGACAGAGTTTTGCTCTGCTGGAATGCGCAGATACACAGCGCTCGATGCAGTGGGATGGGTAGAGAACACACACACACACACACACACACACACACACACACACACACACACACAATACTCCAGTTCACAATTATTAGTAATTATGCATGCTGGTTAAGAATAAACTTTATGCATAGTTGGTTTTGTTTGTTTCTGTGTGTGTGTGTGTGTGTGTGTGTGTGTGTGTGTGTGTGTAGGGTGCTGCGGCGGTTCTGTTCATGCAGATCTGCAGGAGGATTCACTCTCAGTTCTCCTCAGTTGGCGAACAGAACCCGGGAACCGTCCGCCTGCCAGAACTTCACAAATGCACAAACAAGATCCTGCTGGATATGCGTGAGTGACGTCATCCATCCTGTCCAATCAAGCGCCAGCGCCTCCTAATGCAAAATGTACATTGATCAAATAGGCACAAGGCATATACACGATGTTGCCAAAAGTATTGGGTCACCTGCTCATAATTATGGTATGTTCCTTTTGAGCATCGCATTCCACATTTAGTCCCAATTCGCTCTTATAATTCCCTCCACTCTTCGGGGAAGATGTTCCACTAGATTTTGGAGTGTGCTTATGGATATTTGTGTTCAGCCACAAGGGTGTTATGAAAGGCAGGTACTGATGTAGGGTGAGGAGACCTGGGGTGCAGTCAGCGTTCAGATTCATCCCAAAGGCGTTCAGTAGGGATAAGATGAAGCATGTAAACCAGATCTTGAAGAAGCTCACTTTGTGCACAGGGGCATCGCCATGCTGGAACAGGTTTAAGTTTCCAAGTTCAAAGTGAATGCAATTTTTTATTAAACACGTCCTGTACAATCGAGTGCCTCCAGATTTGTACTAACAGCTTGGAAGAGAACCACATATAGCAGGAAAGATCAGGTGTCCCAATACTTTTGGCAATATAGTCTCTCATGTTTCCATGGGAACATGGTTCGAAATGTCTGTCCACTACCTATGAGCAGTGTTTAAGAACACCTTTGCCTTGGATTGGGCATAGTGGCTAAGGATTCCAGTATAATCATATAGTGGTGTATTTAATAAATAAACCACACACACTGGTTTCACAAACACAGTGCAAAAGCGTGTGCCTGGGTGGATAAAAAAAAAGAAAAGAAAGGTGGTTTGTAAAAGGAAATGTGTGTAGGAAACTATATAGAACATATTGAAAATACTTTAAATCAAACCTTTTCCCTTGCATTATTGCGCTATTAACCCACAATTAATCTTTAATATTCACCATCCATCTTTTGTTCCTTTCTATTTTGCGGTCACAGTGTCAGGGCACATTGTGTTGCCCCGCGGGGTGTGCGTGACGGGGGCCTTAACAAGTCCGGAGCATAGCAGCAGCAGCAGCGATCAGAGCAGTGGTTTTAATTACGATACAATTTCTGAACCTGCACCCCCAATCAGTGACCAGCAGGAGGAGCCAGTGACCCAAACCATCACAGGTCATCCATTAAACAAATTGTACCGTAAAAATTGCGTATCCATGACTACAGTTAACACCGTTTTCTCTCCTTCAGAAGATTTCTCGGACTTTGTCACCCAGACGTCAGCCACGGGATGTGACACACCACAAGAGCAAGTGCGTTTCCTGATCTAGCCGTTTCGTTTCAAGAGCACCGATCTGCTGTGACGGATAAAGATTCTTGACGCTTTATGCGTATTTTCACAGTCGTGTTGTCTGGACGAGGCCGAGCGGAATCTGAGAGACGTCGCAGGCAACGGCGTGCCAGTCATCCTCAACATCATTGGTAAACATGTTCAATATTTGCATATACGATTGGATATTGTAGGATTCAGAGCAATTCGATACGATTTGTTATATGATGCCTTGCGATTCCTAAATAGAGGGCAAAAACAGTTAATCGGCACTGATAGTTGATAGCTAAAACTATCTGCAAAAACCCACACAGTTTTTCCGGCCACTGTCATTGCAAGAGTGGCCTCTAGTGGCGAATCACGGACACCACATGCTTGTTTTTACACCTGAGACTGCGTGCTGCTCGGAGAGCGCTGTGTTATAATTCATAAATTATAAAAAATAAATATCATTATATTTATTCATTGATATATTCATATTTATTTCCTTTAGCACATTTGTTCATTGTTTGTAATAAAGTTCAGTATTGTTTTACATGGAGTATGTTTTATTGTTTATCCAGTATTCATTTGAAAAACGGTTGATTAATTGCTTATCGGCAAGTACAGTCCAATTGGTATCGTCGCCCTCTAGTTATTAACATATTTGTAAGGGATAAAAAGTGTGTCACCTGTCATTATTTCATCCTTTTAGGATGGATACTTGTCTTTGGGCCCCATTCCAGCACCCTGTTATTGATCAGATTTTTATAACTGCATGCGATCAGGCGTTTTGTCGATTATTGAGTGAATATAATAATCAGTATTCAGCTCATCTCCTTATGATGTTATGCTGTGTACAAGTAGTGCCTGGTAATAGTATTTCCGTGTGTGTGTGTGTGTGTGTGTGTGTGTGTGTGTGTGTGTGTGTGTCAGGTCTGGAGAGCTCTAAAGCCGGCGATCACAAGGCAGCGTTCGAGTGTTTTCACGCTTCGGCTCGGCAGAATTACAGCAAAGCTCAGTTCAACGTCGGCGTGTGTTACGAGACGGGCCGCGGCGTCGGGAAAGATCTTAACAAGGTACTTATTACACACACACACATTTCAGTGTCACATAGGCATATAATCAGTTATGTAACATGCACAGTACAGGGTAATTTTTTTTTTGGTTCTGTTTGGAAAGATGGCGTTGTTCTCTGAGGCAGTTCAGAAAGTCACCTGCTTTCTAGGGTTCATTTTGGGAATGAATACGTGTGTTCCTGTGTCATACTTAGTGATTATTCTGTTAACAATAATAACTATGAAAATTAGACGGGTCTCTTAAAACGAGCAAGTCATTTCTTTTTCTTATTTAGAAAAAGTTAAATTTTTATGATTAAATATTAATGTATTAAATCTCGCACAGTATCACGACTACCTGCTCTACGCCGCCACCATGAGGGACTTATTGACCGCGCTGTATATATAAAAAAAAAATTATAAAAATATCGTCACAGCCCTACTTTTGTATCTTTGTGTGTGTGTGTGTGTGTGTGTGTGTGTGCGCGCGCGCGCGCGCGCGTGTGTAGGCTCTGCGATATTACAGGCATGCAGCATTATCAGGTCACACACAGGCTCAGTATCGCTGTGCTAAACTCCTCCTGAGCAGCAGAGGGCAGCAGAGTGCCACAAAGACACACACTGATACAGCTACAGCCATCTCTCTACTACAGAGCGCTGCCGATGCCGGACTCACCGAGGTACAGAGAGAGGAGCAAGACCACAAAAGTACATTTATCTGAAGTGTCACTTACTAATGCGTCCGTGTCTCTTCCTGCCCAGGCTCAGCTCTATCTGGGTGTGTTATTCTCTCACGATCCAGATGTGCACGGAGGAACATCAGTCCAGTATTTCAGAATGGCAGCAGAGAGCGGGGTGAGTGGCACAAATGACTGCGTTATTGTGTACATAGACTCTGTTGGGGCACCTGATTTTGCACCATGTGCTTCTTCCTCAAACTGTTCCCACAATGCTGGAGGCACACAATTTTATAGGACATCTTCTGATGCTGTAGTATAAAATGTTTCCCTTCACAACTTATTCCATCGTGTCGGTAACCCCTGTGCACCAAGCCGGCTCCATGAAGATATTCTTCCTATGGGTCGGAGTGGAAGATCTTTTGCTGTAGAGCTTTTGTACACCTTTGGGATAAATGCGAACGGCATCCCAGGCCTCCTCACCTCACCTACCCGACTCTACTAACGCAGAAGTTTTTTCCTGAGTTAATCTCCACAAAATCTTGTGGAACATCTTCTCTAGAGAATGACAGCCATTGGGGACGTAATGTGGAAATAGATGTATAAAAGGGGACACACCAATCTTACAGTCAGGTGTCCACACACTTTTACCCATAATGTGAATTATAATGTAGGTAGGCATTTAGATATATTTTGTTAAAGGACATGGATTTAGAATGACAGAACTGTGGACTTGAAGAACCTATTTTAAAGCCTAATCCAAAGTGTGTGTGTGTGTGTGTGTGTGTGTGTGTGTGTGTGTGTGTGTGTGTGTGTGTGTGTGTGTGTGTGTGTGTAGAACAGTACCGGTCTGCTGTTTCTGGGTCAGTGCTACGAGAGAGGGTTCGGAGTTCCTCGGTGTTACGTGACTGCAGTGTGTTATTACAAGAAAGCAGCAGCTCGAGGAAACCAGCAGGCCAAGAACAAACTCGACCTACATAAGCGAGAAGGTGAGCACACACACACACACACACACACACACACACACACACACAATAAAATACCAATAAAATGTTATTTTTGCACACGTTTACCCAATGCAATCCTTTTTACGTGCGGAACCTAGTTAAAATCCAAATTCCCTCAGGAAGGTATTAAGTGGCGGACCGAAAGTTTGTTTAGTCTCCAACTCGCATTTTGAGCGCATTTATTATTATTATTATTGTTTATTATTTATTTATTTATTTATTTTAATTAAACTTGGAAAAAACATACACAACAACTCCAGGGGTTAAAAAAAAAAAAAGAAACTAGAGTTAGCGCAGTGTCACAATTTGCTCTGCGCTAAGCCGCTAAGTTGCTAGCGGCTAACGCTAGCGCGATAGATTCTTTACCGTTTTATGTCCAGCTTCAGGAATTTCTCTCAAAAAGAGAAAATCCTGACTATTCCTGAATAAAGGATGTGAGAAATGAAGACGTTTCCTAAGGTATTAATAAACCTGAAACAGTTCAATAGATCATATTTTTAGAAAATGTTATATTAAAATGTAACACACACACACACACACACACACACACACACACACACACACACACACACACACTAACATGCACATCTGTATTACTCAAATGGGGTCAAAATGGGGTCGTCTATTGAATTATATTTCATTTTGAATGCATTTAAGATTGAATGTAAATCAATTTAATTTATGCAAATTGTATTAATTAATTAATTTATTATTATTTATTATTTTATTTATTGATTTTCTCAATGTAATCAATATACCAAAAAAGTATTCATTAGATTTATTTCGTTTTATTTTTAATAAATTATTTTATAGATTATTGATCCAATTAGGCATTTTATTTCAAATAGTTTTAAATATGTAAACTGTTCAAATGTTGATCCCAAATGTATGTAATAATAAACCAAAAAATTATTACCGTTTAACGATACCCAGCCCCCCACCCCACCAACGATACCGAACTTTGACCGCACACATACATACACACTTTCTAACTCCGCCCACTTTTATTTATTTATTTATTTTTGTACACAATTATACTGACATAATCCTTTTCTCTCTCTCTCTCTCTCTCTCTCTCTCTCGCTAGTTATGCGCTCTATCCGTTCCGCTCCTTGTCTCTCAGTCCTTGATCGTCTTCCGTTGAGCTCCATGTTTCCTCCGGCGCCAAACGTAACTCGAGAGACGACCGATTCGCCGACTCAGCCGCTTTTTCATTCACGGAGCACAGGCTGTCTCGTAGCCCCGCCCCCTTTTCCCACTCACCCACTCAATGCTGACTATAGAAGTGGGGGCTGGATTATAGGGGTGGGGTAATAATAACCACCACACACACACACACACACACACACACACACACACACACACACACAGCCAATCGGAGTCAAGCTTTCAAAAAGCCACTTTATATTCATATATTCATAAAATATATATTCACAGTTTTGCTCCTTTTTTATTTCAGTGTTTGCCAGATGTTTATTTATGTACGTTTGTTCTATAGGTGTTTGAGTTATGGTGGGTTTTTTGTACACTTCCTGAGAGCCATTTCAATGCGAGTGTGTAAATTTGTGTAGCGACAGCAATCAATGTTCAAAACTTTGTACTGACAGCATGCAGTGATTCAGTATTGAGGTGTTACAATATGATTCACTCCTGGGGAGTCAATAATGGCACGAGGGAGCGAATGATGAGTCCAGAGGAGACAAATCATGAGGCTTGGTATGTAACTTGTGCTGAAATATGATGAAACGTAAACCCAAAATAATGCTTTTCTATAATATGTGCCTTGGTTAAAAAAAGGTAATATAAAATTACTGATATAATGATAGTTACTGTGAATCCAGAATTATAAGCAATGTTTTTTTTGTTTATTGTGGTGATTTTAAGCACTATGGACTGCTTGACGCACACTTTTCTGTTTACAGCAAAATAAAAACTTTTCTATCAGTTCACTGTCTTGTATTTTTTATAGGGTAATTGTAAAAATAGACTAAATATCTAATAATTCATATTTAAGTACTCTATAAGAAATATCATTTATATATAATTAAAATTATCTATTAGCATCCAATAACAGATGATAAGAGCAAAAGACATACAGGAACATGTTGTTCCTAATTGTATATAATGGGATTATTAAGTATTTTTATAAATGCATGTATTTTTTTATGATTTATGTTTGTATGTATATATTAAAGGGTTCTAGGTATGCAGGATTTAAAATGGTCACCTGAAGAAGGTTCTTGAAATCGTTAATGATAACAGAACATGGTCTCAACCCACGTACATGCAGTTCTTTAACTCGATGATGTCATTCATTCAGCTGTGCGCGCTCCCTGCGCTCGGCGCGCTCATTGGTCACTTCGGGAGCGAGCATCAGGGGTGCGCTTCTACGATACGGAACGCCAAAAGGGTCGACACGAGGGCCCTGCAAGTTTGTAAAAGTGGGGTTTACACCATTTAACAAACGTGAAGCCACCATTCAGGAAGGACATAAAATAATAGTAACTAATTACTGGTTTATTCACATTCTGAATAATTTGAATAAAAAAGCCAGAATCCATGTATATACCATGTATATATACCCATGTACATGCATAAAAAAAAATGCAATTCTGAGCATGCATTTATTTCCTAATGTGGAAAATCCAGAAGAGTGATACAACGGAACAGACTTTCTGGTAGGTTTAAAGATATAAACGCTAAATGCAATAGGAAAACTCTGTGCACAGTGGTAATTTTGCTGTATTTTGGTGTCACACTTCCAGCCCTGTTTGCTACAATTTTGCATCACACGGAGATCAATAATATGTAGGATAATAATAAGGTAATATCCATGTTGTGACTGCGTAGTTAACAAAGTATATTGTCAAGTCTAAACTAGCCTTTAGTATAATTATTTAATTGTTAATTATAAAATGAAGTCAAATGTTAATACAGTACAGTACTGTAAACATAAAATAGCGTTTTTGAGGTGCTGTCCGTTTATCGTGGATTTTCGGTTATAAACTATAATAATATAAACTTTAAACTAAGAAATTATTGTACTACGTTCCCTGCTACATTCCGTACTTTTATTTATCTTCATTTTGTACCACGTTCTTTCCCGAAAACGTGCGCAAGCAACACGTGCTGAATGACCGCAGGACACGTCAGCCGTCATGCGAGTACAAATCCGCCTTTAATCGTACGAGGGTTGACATGATGCTACATCGCTTCTTCTGTCAGAGTTCATTTTGCGCTACGATTGTGCACAAGCGAGCGGCGTACCGAATGACCGCAAGAAACGTGCGGCAGTCATCTTGAATACCATAGTAAACAGCAGCGATGAGCGTTTACGTTTGAAATAGTGAGGTGTTGGAAGCGCAACGGTTGAGATGTTAGACTTCTGATTAGAAGATAAGAATCTCTTGGCCCTTGAGTAAGGCCCTTAACCCTCAACTACTTAGGTGTTCGAAAGGAGATGGATAAGGGCGTGTATGTCATCGCTGAAACGCGATGGAGGTTTTGTGGCTCTGATGGCCTTCCACAGTGAGCACAGAGGCAGGGTTAGGGAGGAGGAGAGGAACTCTGATGACGGATAGAGGAGAAAACTGGCTTTAGGAAAGCAGCCACACTGCAGTTCGCCCTGATTTACTTCTGATTCCTGGGGACTGATCGCATCACCGTGTCCGTGTGCTGGATCGAGGTGAGTGGATCTCCTGCTGGTGCATGGTGCTGGAGGTGATGATGGCAGGCGGTGGCAGGAGCTTGGGGCATGGGGCAGCGCCCGGTCATCATCAACAACTTTCTGCATGTGATGATGCTCTGCAGAAATAAACAACAACAACAACAACAACAACAATAAAACACGGCTTTACATAATAATTTGACGTAGGTTGAAATATGCACGCGTGTTATTTTGGTGCGTGTGTGTGTGTGTGTGTGTGATGGGCGATTCAATGCTGTGTCATGCTTTAGTGTGAAGTGCAACAGACAGGCCTGCAGTCTTATGGAAAATGCCAGTCAGGTCGCAGCTGATGCGGGTGTGTGTGTGTGTGTGTGTGTGTGTGTGTGATTTGCAAGATGGAAGATCAGGATTAATGTAATAAATTAAAGAAAAAAAAAGTAATAATATTTAATTTGTTCTGTATTGATTTAAATGATCAATTCTGATTGGTCGGCTTGACTGATCGTTGTTGTTGTTGGAAGGAGTCTCCAGTGTGAGCGCCGACAGAAGAAATCTAAAATGCTTTCAGACACTGTGGAAAAAAAGAGAGATGTTGATAAACAATAACTAGTTTGTTACGTGGATGTCCGACAGCGTTAAACGCAACCAGGAAAAACTATAGAACATTGTGACATCCTACAGACCAAAAGTTGGTGCTTATAAGGCATTAAAAACCGTGTGAGATGTTATACTAGAAAAGCACTATTTTGTGTTTCACTTCTTAAAAATGTTTACAATATGCAGCTTGTTGTTGTGTGTGAGGTGGTTGGGTGTATTGTTTTACATTTGCTTGGGCTTTAATATATGCAGGAAAGTCGCATAAAACATATGGTTAGTGTGAAATAGTTTTTGAGAGATACTTGCCCTTTTAACAGTTCCCAAATGGCTTCCCTAATGCATCAGGCTAATTCAATGAGCCGACTAGCCGGCAAAAGAATATTCGGACCAGCCCTCCAGCCCCATGATGCACCTTAAAAAAAATATATATATATTTTGGGTTTCAGCTCGAGCATCACTTTAGACCGAGGTATTTTCTCCCTGTTAGAACTGGGGTTTTAGAATCCATCCTGGAGCAGAGGAGATAGCCGAAAGAAGAAGATGTTACAGTACAGACTATTGATGTACTTACAGGAAGTGGATATTGGCTCTTATAAATAGATTAGTTCTGTCTGAACGCTCATCTTTCACATACTTTGTACTGCGAGAATTAAATAAAGAGCAAAGGATAGGATGTGGATGAGAATGAGTGTGTTCAGTGCCTTGCAAAATTATTTACTTCCCTTATTCCCCCCTAGTGGCAGAAATAATTGTTGATTTTTCCGTTTTGTTGAATTACGGATTATTTATATATATATATATATAAATTTCTTTTTTTTTTGGGGGGGGGGGGTTCTATTTACCTACCATTTACTTAAAAACAAAAAACATAAAATAATTCAATAATTTTTAATAGGTCCCTCAAGGTGTACAGCAATCTTCGACTCATGCCATTGATTTTTGATAAGTTTCAAATCCAAGACTGTTTTCTTTAAACCACTCCAGTGTAGCTTCAGCAGTATATTTAGGTTCATTCACCCGCTGAAAAAAAGTATTTCCTCAATAATTTCCCAGTATTTACTTCCTGTTTTTCCTTTAATTCGATCGAATTTTCCAGTCCCTGTCCGTGAAAGGCATCTTCACAGCATGATATTGCCCCCACCATGCTTTCACTGTAGCAATGTGGTCTCTGGTAATAGGAATTGTTGGCTAAGTAGATTGTTTTCTTCATGCTGTTTGGTTAACTACAAATATATTTTTATTTGAGCAGTGTTGCTCCTGGCTACTCTTCCATGAAGTTGTACTATGTGGGGTGTTTGCCTCAATGTGACCCTATGGACAGATAATACTGAAGGAGCTGTAAAGATGAACAAAAAAAAGGTTATATTTAGTCTCTTAGTTAATTCTCTGGTTAACGCCCTCATTACCTGGTCTGTGAGTTTGTTGGTCAACCTTCTTTTGTCAGGTTTGTTGAGGCACCATATTCTTTTCATTTTGTTATAATGGATTTAATGGTGCATGGAGCGTTAATATACTGGGAAAGCGCTTCGGTCTTCATGTTGCTTGTGTAGTGGTGTTGCAGAACGTGACATCAGGTGACAACAATGTGACCTCATATCAATTAATCATGTGACTTCTGACTTTTATTGTTTGGAACGGATTGTATTTAGAGGTTTTATAGCAAAGAGGGTGTCACACATGTCACACATCCTTCACTTAAGTAGAAGTACTGATACTTATGTCAAGACTCTGGTAAAAGTTGAAGTACTGATTACACATTTCACTCAAGTTAAAGTAAAGAAGTTACTATTACTACTAGTTACTACTGGAAAGTAGCCATTACTACTAGTTCACACTGGTTACTGGACCCTCACATCATATTAATACAAAAGAATGTTGTTACCTAATGAAGTATCCAGGCTGAGCATCCACCATATAGAACAAAAGCAGAGAAAAGATGATGATCAGGTGATCAGGAAATTGTCAGTTTTTAGTCATGTTTACATCATTGACTCCCTCTGTCTCATCCACGTTAACCTTAGACTTCTTCTAGTCTTCTGTCATGCTCATTGTTATCTTCATAAACTAGCCTACATCTGTGGTGTTTGAGAGCCACACATGCCACTGGACATGTCACCAAATAGATTAAAACTAAAGTAACGAGTCTGGTTTGAAAATGAAGTACAAAGTATATCAGATATTTATAACAGATATTTGTGTAAAATGTTGTCTGAAATATAAATAGTGAAGTAAATCACTGATATCAGAAAAATCAACTTAAATACAGTAATGAAGTATTCGTGCTTCATCACTTCTCACCTCTGAAAACGGTGTAATGGAAGGTGAAATTTGCATCATTTTCTGTTTGGTTTTCTTGTTAATTATGATTAGAATGATCTCCTAAGCAAAATATCCGAGACAGCAAGTCTTTTTTGTGTGCGTTTGTCCCCTGTTTATAGGGGATAGGACACTGCTGCTGCAAAATCGCCATCTCATCACCTTCAATTACGCTTGTCTCAATTCACATCTGCTGCTATCACACTTTCCACCCGCATGGATCGCACAGATTTTTTGTTTATATGGTGTGTGTGTGTGTGTGTGTGTGTGTGTGTGTGTGTGTGTGTGTGTGTGTGCGTTTGTTTGTGATTTTAGGTGTATACATGCTATACATGTTTTGTTGAAGTAATACTTTAGGTGGTTTGCTGACTTGACAGTCTTTCAGGAGGTAAACAGTAAATGAGCCGTTTTATCCCACGCACACACACACACACACACACACACACACACACACATACACACACACACATACACACACACACAGCCATCATGGTTGCATAAGCCAGTGCACTCCTAGTGCCGGTCCCAAGCCCGGATAAATGGGGAGGGTTGTGTTATGAAGGGCATCCAGCAAAACATGTGCTGAATTTAACGTGCGGGCTCAAAACCTAAATTCCATACAGGATCGGTCGAGGCCCGGGTTACCAACGACCGCCACAGGAAATGTTAGCCAACTAGGTACCGGTGGAAATTGGGCTACTGTTGGCCAAAGGAGGAAAAGGAGAGAAGGAAGACGTCTACAGAGACGGCAGGAAATGGAGAAGTGGAGGAGAGTGGAGGTTCGGGTTGGTACTTTAAAATGTTGGTACTTTGACTGGTAAAGGGAGAGAGATAGCTGATATGATGGAGAGAAGAAAGGTAGATATGTATTTTGAGCAGCTGATAAATGAGGAAAATGAGAAAGAGAAGGTTGGATGATGGTGAAGCAGGAAGTGGATAGGATTAGTGAGGAGGACGTGGTTGGACCAGATGACATACTGGTAGAAGCATGGAGATGTTTAGAAGAGATGGCAGTGGAGTTTTTAACCACATTGTTTAACAGGATTTTGGAAGGTGAGAAGATGCCTGAGGAATGGAGAAGGAGTGTGCTGGTACCGATCTTTAAGAATAAGGGAGATGTGCAGACCTGCAGTAACTACAGGGGAAATAAGTTGATCAGACACACCATGAAGTTATGGGAAAGAGTAGTGGAAGCCAGGATGAGAGAAGAGGTGACCATCTGTAAGCAACAGTATGGTTTCATGCTGAGAAAGAGCACCACAGACGCATGATTTACTTTGAGGATGTTGAAGGAGAAGTATAGAGAAGGAAGTATAGAGAAGCACTATAGCAGGAGGTCTTCCACTCCTGTCTATGTAAAGCATATCTTTATGAAGCATTGTCATTCTGGAACATGTTTGTGTCTCCTAGTTCAAGTAAAGGAAAAATATCACGCTACTGCATCCAAAGACATCATGTAAAAGTGTGTGCCTCAAACTGTGTGGTAAAAGTTTGGGGATGAAGCACATATATGGCATGGAAATATCAGGTTTCCTAATACTTTGTCTGTATTAGTGTTTCTGAAGAGGTCACACATTCAGGTATTGATCTATTAATTGTCCATTAGACACAAATTCACGTCATTAAACTTGAACATTGAAACACAATGAAATGCAAAACTTCTTACTGGTGAGTATTTCCGTCTACCACGGCCCTGCAACTCAGGCCTATAAGGTTTTCTACTTGGCCCCACCTCTCATAATTTATGTTTAAACTTATGATTTGCATCTACTTGACCAAGAACTTCTTACACAAGTTCATCTCAGTAAATATTTTTGTAACCCCACAATACAAAGGGAAATAAACCCAAACAACTCCATTGTTTGGCAAATTGAGTTGATGACTGGCTCCAAATATTTGTCATGTGACACAGGAAGTATTATGTAGAAAGTTGCAACATACAAAATTAATCTACGAATCTGGAAAAATTAATTTTTTTTCTAATTTCTTGTAGCTGGCCGACCAGACGAGGATGTCGCTGCACAAACCTGCCCTTAGACGAAGTGCCTCTACATTAGAGTCGACCAATCGTGGCAGCCCTTTAGTGAACCCGCCCACATCCCTCAATCTGCGCTCTTCTCTCAATCAACAGCTGGGCCGTGACATCACAAGGGGAGGAGTTTCTGTGGAGGCACACAATTCTGCTGGTCTTCCAAAGAACCGCCAGAAATATGCCCTAACCAGCTTGCAAAATGCTATGGGCCTGGATGGAAGTCCTGCCTCTGGAAGGGTTAAACCAGTTCCCACAAAATCCGCCTCTTCCTCTTCCCTTTGTTCGTTTTCTCTCTCGTTCTCCTCGTCCAACTCGAAACTGGCAAAAAACGGCACCAATCTCCAGTTAAAAGAGACGCAATTTGACCTGAATAGAAAAGATACAAACCGTAATGACATCACGGGTGAGTGTGGGTGTGATTGTCCGGAAGCCTTTGCCAAAAATGATGAGAAAAACATGCCCTTCAGACGAAGGACAAAAAGTTTTTTGGAATATCACCGTGAAGAAGAGGAGGAAGAATCTCCTGCGAAAGAAATCCAGACCCTGGATGAAGAAAAACCGTGCCTGCCCAAGCTGGAGCTTCAAAACTGGGCCAAGGAGAACAGGGTGGAGGCCCATCTCACACTCCCTCAGAATCACCTGCTGCTTCTAGCCAATGAAGAGGAGGAAGAGCACCAGAGCCCGGCCCACACTCACCTGAGTCCCGCCCCTACTCCGGTAAAGTGTGTGAAAGAGGATAGAGGCAAAGATGGTGGGAAGGTTTTGCCAAAACCACATTTCACAGGAGAAAGAAGAGAGACTCCACCCTCTTCCTTGCCAATAGCTCGGTCTCTGGTCCCACCGAATTCTTTGCCCATGGCCTCACTCATTGTGGCACACCCAAAAGACAAACAGATGGAGGAGGAAGAGGAAGAAGAGGATGATGATTCGAGCTGGACAACACTGTCTCAGGAGAGTCCATCTGTAGAGACACCACAGGAGACAGGTAAGATCATTCTGCTTATCAGACCAATTATTCAGCTAATTATCTGGATTTGCCATTGCTCATCTATCCATCCATCCATCCATCCATCCATCCATCCATCCATCCATCATAACTGTCTGTCTATTTTCCACCCATCATTATATCAATCTTTCTTGCCATTTCTGTCCACCTCATTGTCCCTCAACCCATCACTATTCATCTACTCCTCTGTTTGTCAATAGATCAATTGCTATCTGTTCATACATCCACCCATCCACAACTCCATCCATCCATCTTAATTTCTTTTGCTTTTTCTAGCAATCCATTCATCTAGATGTTCATTACATTGGTTCTTTAAATATCTATCTGTCCTGTAATTTCAGTCCATTACCTCATTATCTCCTCTTTTATTCATACACCTTTAGACATATGTCTATATAGCGATCAATTACCATCTGTCCAAGCATCCATCCATCTTTTTATCATCAATATTTTTGGTATTTCTGGTGATCCATTCATCTAGATGTTCATTTCATTGGTTCTTCATATCCGTCTGTCCATTTTCCACATATATATATATATATATATATATATATATATATATATATATATATATATATATATATATATATATATATATATATATATATATATCCATTTGTCCTGTCATTTCTGTCCATTACTTCATTATTTCCTCCATTATCCATCCACCTCTCTATTTGTCTATATATCAATCAATAGCCATCTGTCCAAGCATCCATCCATCCATCTGCCCAATTCAAGTCAGGTCAATCTATCCATTCATTTATTTATCTATTTATATGTATACAAATCCACCTTTTAATCTGCATGTCTAACATTTTACAGACCAATCAATCCACCTATCCCTCCATTTTTCTATACACCCACTCACCCATACGTAGCCTTCCCAAATCTCTCCATCCAGCCACTACTCCACTGACCCATCGTTCGTCCATTTAATATCCAGTTTTTCCTCAGCTAGAGTTCTTTCACTGCTAGACAGCCTGTTTCTGACTCATTTCACACATCCTACGTCCATTTCTCATCCCCTCTCGAAATCACACATGCACTCATACAATACAGGTGTGTGTGTGTGTGTTTCAGTCTTGTATGCTTAACCAAAGCTTTATCTTTAAAGGTTAATTGTGTAACCATAACAACACTTTGGTATGTGAGCACATATAGATATATAGATGTATATATAGATATACAAGGTGCGTGTGTTTATTCTGCATGTGTGCGTCCGTCGCAGGGCCATGCAGTGACTCAGCGCTGCCCCCTGTGTGGCAGAAGGAAGATGATGCGGCGTCTGATGTCTATCTCTGGCACAACAGCACGCAACAGGACCGACCCGTAACCGATAGCAAACAGAACCAAGAGGGTGGTGCAAGCTCGCTGTGTGTACCCTCAGCTAAGACACAGTGTGAGGTACTAACACACACACACACACACACACACACACACACACACACACACACACACACACACACACACACACACACACAAGGGTGTGGTCAATATCTTATTCAATTAGACATGTAAAAAACGTTTTATAAAATAAACCAAACAAGTTTACTGCAATGTAGTGTGTGTGTGTGTGTGTGTGTGTGTGTGTGTGTGTGTGTGTAGAGGCCGAGTAGTATTGTTTCAGACAGCTCTGTGGAGCCTGTGCCTTCGTCTGCTGCCTCGTCGCCATCTTCATCCTCACTCTACGAAGCAACCACAGGAAGCTTCCTCAATAACAACTACCTGGTAACACACACACACACACACACACACACACACACTTCCTTATGTATCCTAAGAGCCTTTACATATTTATGAATAACTCAGAAACATAAACTCCCCCCATCCATCATATGATAAACACCTATTAGATCTTTTTAGAATTTTGAAACAACATCTCCTGGCTTTCTTTTTTGGATTGTGGTAAAGGACATAAACTTGGATATTAATCCAGTCGACCTGTGCCGCATAGATTCCCACAATTCAGTCATATCCGGCAGGATACAAGTCTTTCATAGCGGTCAATTGCGGCAGTCATTAAAGACCTGCACTACTGACTGTGAGTCATGTACTAGACTGAAGGATGAATGAATAAATGGATGGATAATGGAATGGGAAATGCTCTGGGTTTGGGGGAGAAACACTGAGCGCCGTGAAAGTGCTCAGTATTTTACCATGAATGTAGCTGATGTGTATCTATGTAAAGATTTAGAAGGTATTACACTATTTCCGGCCACACTGAGACAAAGATGGTCATCTTTTTCTAGACCTGGCCTGCCTTGGGAGTAAACATATTTCTATACAGGACAAAAGTATTGGGACAACAGACTTTACAATCCAAATTGGAGGCGCACGATCGTATAGTACTTCTTTGTAGTGAGGAGCTGTCCTCAAACCTTTCTCTGTATAGTGTATCAGTAGAAGATAAAGACAATGTTCCTAAGCCACCACACATTTAATGATGCTTGGATATATAATATAATAATAAGTATAAATAATATTCATTCATTCATTTTCTCCCGCTTTCCGTAATTCGGGTCGCGGGGGCAGCAGTCTAAGCAGGCCCCCGCCTTCGACTGCTGCCCAATCCTCACAGCACCGTCCCTTACGGTCCCTCCTGCAGGTGGTGAGCCCACGGGAAGGGGGCCCCACGTCACGGACCTTGATATTTCCCTCGTAAGGGACCCCCGGAGCATAGAGGGTTAAGGGCCTTGCTCAAGGGCCCAAGAGTGGCAGCCTGGCGATACCGGGGCTTGAACCCCAGACCTTCCGATCGGCAACCCAGCGCCTTAACCGCTGGAGCCACCACTCCCCCCAGTATAAATAATATAAATTATAATAATCCAGCTTTTCATGAGTCACACAAATTCAGAGAGAAAACCACATGAAAATGTTTTAAAGGTCATATGTCAATCACCCAGTATGCATTCTCATGGTATTGCATACACATAAACAGCAATGTTTCTTTCTCGAATATACATGCTTGTCACGAATATAAACCTTTTTTTGTATCTTCGTCGCTTATTCTGTTTGAAATAAAGTGCGCTTTACTTCTTACAGGACCCGAAGGAGACCGCCGCCCCTCCCGACCCCAGACAGAGTGCAAGCGGGAGAGGAGATGAGCGGCGAGAGCTGGACTGTGCTGGGGCTCGCTGCATGCCGTACAGCTACGTCAACCTAAGATACACCAGGTAACGTGACCGATAGGAAATAAAAACGAGTCAAATGAATGAGGGAAGATGCCAGGAAGGAAGGTGGGAGGTAGAAGAAGAAAGGAGGTTGGGATAAGGAATGAGTGAAAGGAGAGAAGAATGGGTGGAAGGGGTTTAGGTAAGAGACGGGTGAAAACGGAGTGAGAAAGTTAGAGAGAGAGATGAAAAATCTCTCTTCATGCAAGAAAAAGTAGAAGAATGGGAAGTGGTGAGGTTAAAAGACTGACAAACAGGAAGATGGGTGAAAGTTAATGTGGAAGAGGAGATGAATTTGTTTCTAGACAGGAAGTGAACAGTCTTTGCATTTCTCTGCCACTAAATATGAAAATTAATCATCCATTTTCACTACTCTCTCTTTCTCTCTCTCTTTTCTTAGAGCTAAAGTTCCAGCTCCTCCTGCTGATACAGTGATCCCCATCAATGACTTCGAGACACACGTGAGTTTGTGTTTGCTGCCATCATGTGGTCACTGAGGTGAACTTTAACGTTAATGTTAAACGGGTTTGCTGCCACCTGCTGGAATGTTTGAAGGGAAGAAAAGGGGGTCCAGATGAACAAATGATGAGATGAATGCAGAGAGTGGAAGAGTGGAGTGACCACGCCGTATGTGTATTGCAGGTGTATCGGGTGCGCTCTCTCGGCTGGATGGAAGTGTGCGAGTCCGACATGGTGTCCGGCAGCATCGTGATCAGCGACTGCATCAGACTCCTTCAGCACTCGAACACACATGCTCCATACAGGAGAGAAAGAGAGAGCGCAGGGGAAATGGAGGAGGTAAAGATAACTAACAGAAAACCAGACAAGAGTTTTAGAAGAAGTCAGACTACACTCCTGCTTCCTTCACTTTTTTTGGGGGCTTTTTAGGGAAAAGCAATGCTGTTAATGCTGCAGGACGCCACTCTGACCCTGATCGACCCTGTAGATCACACCCTTTTCCACTCTCAGCCAATCGGCAGCATCCGCATCTGGGGAGTTGGGCGGGGCCACAGCAGGTCAGTGTGAATTTTGTTCTACAGCCAAATTGTGGAGTTTAATGTAAATTCTACTTTTCATCTGCTGTCTCCAGACAATCATTTGCCATAGTCAGCTCATGTATGCGGAAGAGGGTAGATATCGTTTTCCATGTGCGTTATGCTGCCTGGTTATGCTGCGTTTTTTTTCTTTGTATCATAACTGGTTTGCTGCAATCTCATTTTGGGTTCATATTATCGTCAGGGAACCAACCCCAGCCACTCTTAGTGCCGGTCCCAAGCCCGGATAAATGGGGAGGGTTGCATTAGGAAGGGCATCCAGCGTAAAAACATGTGCCAAATCAAACATGCGGATGAGCCGCTGTGGCGACCCCTAATGGAAGAAGCCGAAAGAAAGATTATTATTATACAGGACAAGCGTGCTATGTCATTGGGTTATTTGGTGCATTTATAGAAAAAAATCCACATATGTTTCAATTGTATTATTTCTAATAATGAATCCGGTGCTTTGTTGGTTGAAACTGTATTACACTTTATACTGTACTGCTGAAAAACCTGAAAACTGAAATTGTATTAGATTCCTAAATCTGAATCACAAAAAAATTTGGATTAATTGGCAAATTTTACATAGCAAGTAATGCCATGCTCAATTTTTCTTTTTTTTTTTTTTTTTAGACAGCTTCATAAAGATATACTGCTGATGCTACATTCGTAGGCATTTCCATACATTCGATTATATATTCCGACTGACTGCTGAAATGTGTATAATATTCCTGAGATATGGATTAAAATCCATGATTAACATTTATTTTTCAGGCATTGCGTCTTAGATTGTTTTTTTGTTTTAGTAATTTACTTTTCTGGGCTAAACTGCTCTCCAACTGAATGGTGTCCCCTCGAATTGTATGTTTTAAAAAGGGTTTTACATCAGCTTTACATCATATCCCAGTTATTGTGAAGGTAACAATAATTTATGCACAGAAACACGATGCCATGAGGAAAAAGATCATGTGACCAAAACAGGTCAATACTGTGGCGCTTGCGGTCCGACGTTTCTTTAGTTCTCCCCTCCATCAACTTTCTAAACATCGATTAAATCAATATTGTCACATTTAACCATGTAATAAAAGCGTAAAAAGAAATTATGAGGGGAAAAATTGATGTTTGGGAATGAAAACAGCAGACAGAAATGGCCAGAGTGATGGTTAGTTAGCTTTGCTGAATTTTTCTGCTAATAAAGCCAATATGAAACTTAGCGTAAAATATTATACAAAAATATTTTGTTGTTCAAAAAACCAAAACAGAATATGCATAAAAAGTGAAGAGTGCAATGTGTAAGCTGACCACTAGATGGCGGTATAGACAACGTTAATGAGCGGCGTGGACGCAGAGAGGATTTTCCAGTCTTCCCATTGTGGCGGGAAGGAGGGGAAAGGGGTGGAGGAAAGCTCCATGTTCCTGAGGAGCTCCTTTCTCACACACACACACACACACACACACACACACACACACACACACACACACAGCTGAGTGCTCCAGAAATAGAGCTGCGAGTTTAAATTCCATAGAGATTTCATCCCTCTGAATCTCGTGTGTGTGTGTGTGTGTGTGTGTGTGTTTTTCTTCTAAAGATTAAAGGATCTCGCAACATCCTCCCTCCCTTTTGTATCTTTTTACACCCCTCCACCTCCCCTATGTGAACAGTTTCATCCCTTCATCCACTTCCTTCTCTTTCACCATTTTTCTTGCTCACTGTTTTCTTCCACCTCCATTTCTCCTGTAAATCTCTTTTTGCTTTTTCGTCTCTCTTCCTTTAATTCCTCAATTTTCTCTATTTCTTTTTTCTTTGGGTTTCACATTTTCTCCACTTACTTCCTATTGGCTGCTCGAGCGAACGAGAGACATAAGAGATAGACAGAGGAATATATATATATATTATATTATATATAATGCAATGTGTTTTGTAAACTGTTGTGTGTGTATGTTGTCAAAAGAAAGATTAATGAATGAAAATGAATGAAAGGATGGAAAATGAGAAGAGATTGAGCGAGTGAGAGAGAGAGGGGTGGAGCAAAGGACAGATGGGAGAAGAGAGAGAGGGAGAGAGAGGGGATTCTCGCAGTGTTGTGAGAGGTGTGTGTAAGGGATGCTCTCGTACCGAGAGAGAGAGAGAGAGAGAGAGAGAGAGAGAGAGAGAGAGAGAGAGAGGCGACAGAGGGAAGCGTGTGACGGATGAGTGGAGGACAGAGGAAAGTGCAGGGTGTGTGTGTGTGTGGGAATAATGAGCTGGAGAGCATCTCAATGCTAATAGAGATGTTCGAGTCTGGTGAGTACGCGTTCCTCCGTCTGCATCCTTTCTTCCTCTTACTGTCCATCAATCTCCGTTGATCTCTCCATCACTGTCTCAGTTTCACTGTGTTCACTTCCATTTCATGCGCCGTCTTTATTGCTGTCTGTCCATCACTCACACCCACACCCTTTAGTCTATTCCTCCTTTTAGATGTTCTGTCTATCCATTTCTTTTCTCTCTCTTGTCTGAGGTTTCCTGCATTTTTGCCTAAAACCTCATTAGTCTGCAGGTGCCAGGTGTGTGTATGAGACTGCTGGGTTGCAGAATTAAGTGTGTGTGTGTGTGTGTGTGTGTGTGTGTGTGTGTGTGTGTGTGTGTGTGTGTGTCTCAGTGGAGTATAGTACGAAGGACATGTATGAAAAATGTGGTGGAATGCTCATCTCCATAGACTCCATAGAGAACCAGAAGGGAGGAAGGTGTGTGTGTGTGTGTGTGTGTGTGTGTGTGTGTGTGTGTGTGTGTAGCAAAACTGGGAGAAGTGTGTTGGTAGGGAAATGTTCAATTTCAAGGATGGATGAAAAAGCTGCACACAAAACTCTTGTTGTGTCTTTATCTTCATTAACCTTGTCATTTTCTTCACCTTCACCTTCCTTTTCTTTTCATCTTCAGTTTCTGTTCACTCCAGATGAAGTGTGATTAGAGGGTAGAAGTGTGGATTTGAAGTGTAACTGCCTGCTGATGTCAGTGTTTCCACAGCAGCTTCAGGTTCTACTCTCTTTCTTTCTTTCTTTCTTTCTTTCTTTCTTTCTACTATTTGCTTCGGATAGATTTTTAGCATATTCTTTTCTCTTTAGTGGTTTCTTCCTTCACCCTGTTCATTCTTTCTATTCACCTCAGCTTTATTTACCTCAGCACATTTCAGTTTATTCCTTTCTAAAATGATTTGATTCTTCCCTTTGTTCTTTCTTTCCTTCTGTTTTTTTTTTTGTTTGTTCTAGATTTGTTTTATTTTACATTCTTTTTCTTTGTGCTACTAGTTTTTTAACCCTTTATTAAATCTTTCTTTTCTTTTCTTCCCTTCCCTTTTTTTTTGCTTTTCTTTCTTCCTTTGATTGATGTTTTCATTCCTTTTTACTTTTCTTGTCTTTCTTTCATGGCTTGACTTGCTTTCTTTCTCTTTTTTTCCCCTTTGCTTGTCTGTTTATTTCATTAATTATTTCTTCCTTTACTTGTCTTTTTCCCCTCATGTTTTTTCTTTATGCTTTTTTTTTTTATTTAGGACTATTATAGTATTCTACATGATAGTATACAGTAGTATAGTATTAGTACAGTTTGGTGTCTGGGAGTCCTGACACAAAGTTACTACAGTATATTTGGTTTTCTGTGTTGAAAGATCTTTTTGTTACACAGAATTACCACATTGCAGCTTGGATTTAGTTTGTTTGGTTGTGAAAGTTCACTCACACTATCATAGACTACCATATTGCCACTAGCAGGTGTTGGTTTGTCTATATCTGCTGAGGTAAACAGTTAGCACAGAGAGACAGAATGAGTTCACTGAGATTGTAATCCTCCACCACACACACAGCTGGTGATTTACTGCATCACCTGTATTTTATTCTGAGGAAGTAATAGAGCAAACGAGAGCAGGTCGGGTGGGGGAGTGACAGGGAGAGCGGGAAAAGAGAAAGACAGATGAGGAATGAGAGGAAGAGCAATGTTGGAGAGAGCGGGAGTTCAATCGCATGCTCAGATAGTCAAGCTTAAGGGGGTTTGTCAATCATTTTGAAAAAGGCCCATTGAGGAAAATAGTGAGGTGAACGCTTGTGAGATTTCGCCTGAACATTGACCCTGCCCATTTTACATTCAAACAATCCATAGGGCTTTCATTTGTTAGGGTTTTTTTTGCCAGAAATGCATGTCTTAAGCATTAAGTAAAGTCAGTGTGTGGACCACCAGACAAACTGATGTAATTTGAACTTCAGAGCAAACAACTAAAAGTTACCAAGAACCAGAAAGTCATTCTCGAACTCAAAAAACATCAGGAAATTGACTGAGGCAATTTAACAGCAATGCAAAGAAACAAAAGCTCAACATGAAGAAATAAATAATAATAAAAAAAAAAAACACTTGTGGGGCAATTACCACAGAACATACCAAAACAAACACAAACTAAGCACACTACTTCTCAAGCAAAGCGTGAAACAAGAACACACCTCAAACAGGACTTAAATAGGGTCACTAATTAGGGGACCACAAAACAGGTGCACACAAACGAGGAAGAAAGCAGGGGAGCGGAAGAATTTAAAATAAATTGCTTCAAGGTGCCCTCTGGTGGTCAGGGATCTGCCAAACGAGTGCTCTCCAACCATTTTGTGAAGAAAAGCGGTAAAAGCCATCAAAAGCTATGGAAATCGGGCACTTTAGCCGAGTTTGGAGCTCTTTTACAGAGCTCATTATGTTTTAGTGTGTTATTTTCAATGTAAGAATGTTTAGTAGAAGCTAATCATGAATTAATTTCATTCAGGATACAGTGAACATATAATAGGTTTTGTATTATTTTCATATAAAACATCAGTAGCCAAAATTCATCGTGGTGTTTTCATTCCTTTTTCTTCATTCAAATTTTGTTCCGGAACATTCTGAGAATCTAATAGCATCAAGCAGGAAAAAAAAAAAAGCAAATTGTTCAGCCCTGTTGTTTGCACATTCATCTCCTTTCCATAATGCAACCAGAGTTGCCCTTTTAACAGCAGGAGCCACTTAAAATTCCTGAAATCGGTGCCCTTTTAAGACGTATAGCTTGTAGTACACATTGAGATCATTAACCTTTATCTCTTCACACATGCACATTTGTGACAATGAGATTCCTTTATGCTGATTTTTCACCTCTGTTTCCCTGTCGTCTTTTCTCTCTCGCTTCATCACTATCCACTATCTCTGTGTTTTCATCTTTCTTCCCTCTTTCCGTATCACTCTAACACATCCGTCCCCTGTGGCATTGTGTTCCATTACACAGAATTCATTACCCAGTTCTTACCTTTTTAACAACACACACACACACACACACACACACACACACACAGGTATCGGCCAATCATTTTTATTTATTTCTTACATTTTCTGAATGCCTCGGTTCACCTGAGTGCTCTCTGTCTCTCTCTGTCTCTCTCTCTCTCTCTCTTTCTTTCTTTCTTTCTTTCTTTCTCTCTCTCTCTGATTTATCCTTGCTCTCATTAATTCACTGTCTCATAGTGTGTCTATAAATCTGACCTCAGAAAGTGTGGAGTCAGTAGAACCGTGTGTAGGAGAGAGATAGGGCGTTCTATGTAGGCACAGGGATTTGGAGTGTTGTTGACTTCCCCCTACGCCTCAGAAGTACACACCACCTAGAGACGGAGTGTATCGCAGGGAAGGAATGATGTACAATACATTTTGAGATATAGCCCATTGTACAATGACGTACCATGCAAATGCACTTTCTTATATGAAATTAAATGTGATTATACAATTCAATGCAAAAGCTCGTAAATCCCTTTCTTTCTTTATACACAAACAACGTTTTTCATGACTCTCTCATATATTGCTACTTTATATTACTAAAAAAAGGCTTTTGAATTGCTGACCTGTGGTTAAAGTGGTTAGAAATTGATTTCTATAGCAGCTGTTCTGACAGTATTGAGCTGTCATTTACTATAAACCTACTAACCCAATATACTAACCCTAACCAAGTGTACTAACCCTAACCCAATATACTAACACTATCTTAGTGTACTAACCCTAACCCAATATACTAACCCTAACCCAATATACTTACCCTAACCCAGTGTACTAACCCTAACCCAATATACTAACCCTAACCAAGTGTACTAACCCTAACCCAATATACTAACACTATCTTAGTGTACTAACCCTAACCCAATATACTAACCCTAACCCAATATACTAACCCTAACCTGGTGTACCAACCCTAACCCAATATACTAACCCTAACCCAATATACTAACCCTAACCAAGTGTACTAACCCTAACCCAATATACTAACACTATCTTAGTGTACTAACCCTAACCCAATATACTAACCCTAACCCAATATACTTACCCTAACCCAGTGTACTAACCCTAACCCAATATACTAACCCTAACCTAGTGTACCAACCCTAACCCAATATACTAACCCTAACCCAATATACTAACCCTAACCTAGTGTACCAACCCTAACCCAATATACTAACCCTAACCCAATATACTTACCCTAACCCAGTGTACTAACCCTAACCCAATATACTAACCCTAACCTAGTGTACCAACCCTAACCCAATATACTAACTGTAACCCAATATACTAACCCTAACCCAGTGTACTAACCCTAATCCAATATACTAACCCTAACCCAGTGTACTAACCTTAACCCAGTGTACTAACCCTAATCCAATATACTAACCCTAACCCAGTGTACTAACCCTAACCCAATATACTGACCCTAACCCAATATACTAACCCTAATCCAATATACTAACCCTAACCCAGTGTAACAACCCTAACCTAGTGTACTAACCCTAACCCGATATACTAACTCTAACCTAGTGTACTAACCCTAACCCAATATACTAACCCTAACCTAGTGTATTAACACTAACCCAATATACTAGCCCTAACCCAGTGTACTAACCCACACCCAATATACTGACCCTAACCCAATATACTAACCCTAACCCAGTGTACTAACCCTAACCTAGTGTACTAACCCTAACCTAGTGTACTAACCCTAACCCGATATACTAAGCCTAACCAAGTGTACTAACCCTAACCCGATATACTAACCCTAACCCTATACATTAACCCTAACCCAGTGTACTAACCCTAAGCCAGTATACTAACCGTAACCCAATATACTAACCCTAACCTAGTGTACTAACCCTAATCCAATATACTAACCCTAACCTAGTGTACTAACCCTAACCCGATATACTAAGCCTAACCAAGTGTACTAACCCTAACTCGATATACTAACCCTAACCCTATACATTAACCCTAACCCAGTGTACTAACCCTAAGCCAATATACTAACCGTAACCCAATATACTAACACTAACCCAGTGTACTAACCCTAACCCAATATACTGACCCTAACCCAATATACTAACCCTAATCCAATATACTAACCCTAACCCAGTGTAACAACCCTAACCTAGTGTACTAACCCTAACCTGATATACTAACTCTAACCTAGTGTACTAACCCTAACCCAATATACTAACTCTAACACAATATACTAACCCTAACCTAGTGTATTAACACTAACCCAATATACTAGCCCTAACCCAGTGTACTAACCCACACCCAATATACTGACCCTAACCCAATATACTAACCCTAACCCAGTGTACTAACCCTAACCTAGTGTACTAACCCTAACCCGATATACTAAGCCTAACCAAGTATACTAACCCTAACCCGATATACTAACCCTAACCCTATACATTAACCCTAACCCAGTGTACTAACCCCAACCCGATATACTAACCCTAACCCTATACATTAACCCTAACCCAATATACTTAGCCTAACCCAGTGTACTAACCCTAACCCGATATATTAACTCTAACCCAATATACTAACCATAACCCAGTGTACTAACCCTAACCCAATATACTAACCCTAACCCAGTGTACTAACCCTAACCCAATATACTTACCCCAACCCAGTGTACTAACCCTAACCTAGTGTACTAACCCTAACCTAGTGTACTAACTCTAACCCGATATACTAACTCTAACCCAATATACTAACCCTAACCCAGTGTACTAACCCTAACCCAATATACTAACCCTAACCCAATATACTAACTCTAACCCAATATACTTACCCTAACCCAGTGTACTAACCCTAACCCAGTGTACTAACCCTAACCCAATATACTAACCCTAACCCAGTTTACTAACCCTAACCCAATATACTGACCCTAACCCAATATACTAACCCTAACCCAATATACTAACTCTAACACAATATACTAACCCTAACCTAGTGTATTAACACTAACCCAATATACTAGCCCTAACCCAGTGTACTAACCCACACCCAATATACTGACCCTAACCCAATATACTAACCCTAACCCAGTGTACTAACCCTAACCTAGTGTACTAACCCTAACCTGATATACTAAGCCTAACCAAGTATACTAACCCTAACCTGATATACTAACCCTAACCCTATACATTAACCCTAACCCAGTGTACTAACCCCAACCCGATATACTAACCCTAACCCTATACATTAACCCTAACCCAATATACTTAGCCTAACCCAGTGTACTAACCCTAACCCGATATATTAACTCTAACCCAATATACTAACCATAACCCAGTGTACTAACCCTAACCCAATATACTAACCCTAACCCAGTGTACTAACCCTAACCCAATATACTTACCCCAACCCAGTGTACTAACCTTAACCTAGTGTCCTAACCCTAACCTAGTGTATTAACCCTAACACAATATACTAACCTTAACCTAGTGTACTAACTCTAACCCGATATACTAACTCTAACCCAATATACTAACCCTAACCCAGTGTACTAACCCTAACCCAATATACTAACCCTAACCCAATATACTAACTCTAACCCAATATACTTACCCTAACCCAGTGTACTAACCCTAACCCAGTGTACTAACCCTAACCCAATATACTAACCCTAACCCAGTTTACTAACCCTAACCCAATATACTGACCCTAACCCAATATACTAACCCTAACCCAGTGTACTAACCCTAACCCAATATACTGACCCTAACCCAATATACTTACCCTAACCCAGTGTACTAACCCTAACCTGATATACTAACCCTAACCCAATATACTAACCTTAACCTAGTGTACTAACCCTATACACTAACCCTAACCCAATATATTAAGCCTAACCCAGTGTACTAACCCTAACCAAATTTACTAACTCTAACCCAATATACTAACCCTAACCTAGTGTACTAACCCTAACACAATATACTAACCCTAACCCTATACATTAACCCTAACCCAATATACTTAGCCTAACCCAGTGTACTAACCCTAACCCGATATACTAAATTTAACCCAATATACTAACTCTAACCCAGTGTACTAACCCTGACACAATGTACTAATCCTAACCCAGTGTACTAACCCTAGCTCAGTGTACTTACCCGAAAAATTGTAACTCAATATACTATCCCTAGGTTTATTCCAATCTTAACTTAATGTACTAACTTTAAACCAATATTCTTACTTTAACCCAATGTAATATAATATAATAATAATATATATATATATATATATATATATATATATATATATATATAGGGTAACATTTAGAAAAAAAAAATTTATACACTGCAGCAAACTAAGACTAAATGAATATAACTGGGTGGAGGATAAACCAGAATCCTACTTCTAATATATAATGAAATAGTTTGTCTGAAATGAATATTAGAATACTAGTTCAGGGCAAAACAGGATCCACTTGCTATATCATATTTAATATAAAATATATAATTTTAGAATGTGAGAACTATGCTTCATATTGGGTGCGAATTAGGTGTGAAACATTTGGTGTTAGCTTTTTTGTGAAAATTGGGCAGTTAGAGAGTTAGAATATGTTTATGCAAGATCCAAAGCAAGTGGATCCTGTTTTGCCCTGAACTAGTATTCTAATACTCATTTTAGACAAACTATTTTATTATATATTAGAAGTAGGATTCTGGTTTATCCTCCACCCAGTTATATTCATTTAGTCTTAGTTTGCTGCAGTGTATAAAAATACATTTTCTAAATGTTACTGTTGAGGGTGCTCTGTAACTACTATAATGATGCATGGAAAGACTGATCTGCAAACAAAAGAAATGCAAGCTTCTTTTATCAGTCACATTTAAAAAAATTCTTCTTCACACCGCTCTCTGCTCAGCTAGACAACTGGCAGACAGGCTAACGTTAGCCACTCGTTACAGTCACTAAATTTGACACGATGCGCAAACATTTGTTTACACTTTAACGTGATGGTTTAATTAAATTAAATCTGGACAAATGTAACTCCTAAATGGAGCTATACTTTTGTTTTATGTGCTTACTGTGCACAAATGACAATGTTTTCAGAAGCAGGAAGTCATGGGTATGTGGAAACAAGCAAACACTGATTAAACTGAGTAAAATAAAGTACATAAATTGTCATATACGTGCCATTTTATTTGCTGTAAAACAAATCCTGAGGGAAAAAAAACATTAACCGGACATAAAATTCGATTACTAGGGTAATTTTAGGTACTTTTTCATTAGCTTAGTCACTTAGATTTACGTCAAGATATCTTATCATGTGATTTCAATGACTGTTTTTCTTAGATATTGTTGCTTAGATGTACCTCACAATACAGTATCACGCTATGCTTTTTGGCTTGATACTTTCACATTTTGTTTGGGATCTTTTTTTTAACCGTAGTTTCTCAGATTTACCTTATGATATGGTATCTTTTGAGGTTCGAGAACATTTCTAAGATTAGTACCTTAGATTTACCTCATGATACATTGTGATTTTAGAAAACATTTTTTAGCTTAGTCCCTCAAATTTACCTCATGGTACATTATTAAGTGATGTCAGCAACTGTTTTTTTTTGAGTCAACCAACATAAAAGACAGGGCATCAGGCTACCATTACAACAATTTCTTCCTAAGTTTTAACACTATCCATTAAATAGCTGCTAAAAAAGAAGCCTGCTGAATCTTTTGTAGGCTAGCATTTTTGCTTATGTTTCTGTATTTGATATTATATTGCACAATGCTTCAAAAAGCCATGTTCATGTGGGAATGTGTTGGTCCTCTGCTGGAATACGATGTTCTACCATTAAAGTTGTGATGATTACACATTATACTCTGAACCTAATTCATGTAGCTTAGCTCTGCTAGGAAGTTTATACTAGCCTCGAGGAAAGGAAGGTGAGTCCCAAAAAAGCAAAAGGTCAGAGGAGAGGAAGTAAAGTAGGGAAGAGATTAAGTATAAGGAAGAGGGAGGCGCAAATGATGCAATGATATGGTGAGAAAATAAAGAGTATGAAAAGAAAAAAATAGGAAATAACAGAGATGAAGAAAAAGAAAGAACAGTACAGGGCAGGAAGATTTAATAGAGGAGGAATGGGGGGAAAACATTTTTTTTTATCTGTTTCAACTTCCAAAATATTATTTTCCTGTTTGTTTTTACAGCAGGCTTTTTTTTTTTTTTTTTTTACAATTTTGAGACACGCTAACAAGATGACGCAGATGCTTTGTTGCATGTTTTAGGGTTTCTAGGTGATGTAGTGTGAACGTGCTGAGCAGGTGCTCATGGGTAATGAGGTGCAGGCTGATTTACAGTCTGGGAGGTGAGCAGTGTGTGACAGGAGAGCAGATGAGTGTATCATGTAAACAACTTTACAATCTTTATGGGTAATTGAGGAGTGATATTAGCCTAATGGCCACAAAGCGTAGCAGATTATCACTTACACACACCTTCCAAGGACCTTCAACTGACATAATTATTGTAGTAGGTAATTAATACAGATCCTGTACTGCACCCTAACCTCTGTAAATGAATACTCTCTTCCTCTCCTCTTCCAATATTTTCTCTTCTATCCTCCCATTATTTACCTCATTTTCCCTTTGCATTTCCTCCTTTTTATCTGATATACTTCTTTCCATTTTTGTTGTTTGCTTCATTTTCCTTGCACTTTCCATTTTTTTCTTGCTTCCTCCTCCACTATATCTTCGTCCTCTTTTTCTTCCCCACATTTCCAATGCGTATCCCTTCCTCCTTCTATTATGCTTCCCTTTCCCTTTTACCTCCCATCACATTCCTTCCTTCTTGACTATATCTCCCCCCCCCCTTCTTATAATGATTTCCTCTTCATTCTAGTTTCCTTTCATCCTCCTCGACGACATCTTCCTCCATTCATTGCCTCATTTTCCTCTCCATACCTCCACTCCTTTTACTTCCTTCCCTTTTTTTTCTGTATTTCCCAATCATACTACCTGTCCTTCCTCAATTAACTTTTTTCATGACTCATGTTATTTTCCTTGCCTCCTTTTCTTTGTGTCCTTCATCCCTGTCTTCACCCCATCATTCAGTCTCCTCTACTTTTCACTTCTTTTTTTTTCCCCTCTCGCAATTCCCTTTTCTCTCGTTTCTTTTCTTCTTATTTGATTATTTAAATGCAAATTCCTCTCTCCGTTTCTCCCTCGGTACTTTGTGTACTTCAGTGTGTCGCAGTGCAAAGAAAGGCTGCGATTCTTTTCTCTTTTTTTTTTTATAGCAAACGTTATTACATAATTTATGTAGCAGTGACAAATGTTGGTTTGTGCTTTTAGCGTTTGCAGTTTGGGTTCGAGGCTCGCAGTTCTTTTTTTCATGTCTGCAGACGGGTGAACGGAAAGAAACGATTGGAGAGGGCACACGGATGTGGATAGTGATTGATGAGATGGCGCAGAGGCGAACTCGTCTAAATAAACGGAACTCGGATTGATTAGCAGGCCTGCCTGATTGACATCCAGTCTCCCTCTCTCTCTCTCTCTCTCTCTCTCTTTTACACACACACACACACACACACACACACACACACACACACACACACATTAAACCCAAACAGAGAAAAATCCCCCTCTTTTCAACCAATTCCTGTTTTGCTTATACCACCTTATTTCTCTTCCTCTCGTCTTCCTTATTCGTTTCTTATTTCCATGTACATTTTCTTTTCTCCCTCTTTCTTCCTTACTTCTCCCCCCCCTTTTCCTTTATTCGTTCATACACAAATCCCTCTCTCATCCTCTGCTCATCTCTTTTTTTCTCATCTTATCTCCCTTTTCCCTTCTTTCACTCACCTCGTCTTCAGTCTTTCTCCTCTCTCTCGTCTTCTTTCCTCCCACATCCATTTTTTTCCTCTTCCATCTCAACGAATCCTCCTTTTTCTTTTCACTCCATCCGACTCTGTACAGCTGCTTTAACATTAGAACACGTTGCACAGATGTTCCATAACATGAAATTGAACAATAAATAGATAAACATGATTCTATAGAGAATATTCCAAAGGTTCACACTAACCTGCTTTAGATGTATTTTTTTATAACAACATGCATTTAGGTGTTTCCGTCCTTTCCTTATCGTAGTTGTGCGAGTTTCAGAACCTTGATCTCTTTATGCTGTTTACGCGAAATTGGCAACAGTTTCTTCTCACTTCTTCTCTCTTTTCCCTTTTAATTAGATGCTGTACCTACACATGGTGCATGTTATATAATGCATCTCAATAGTATAGTGTGTGTGTGTGTGTGTGTGTGTGTGTGTGTGTGTGTGTGTTCAGCTTGTCAAATAGCGAGGTGTGTAGCAGTGTAATGAGAGTGTGTCCCTGAGGAAGTGCAGTAATGGAACGTAAACAGACAGATGAGATTTAAACTCAGGCTCACACACACACACACACACACACACACACACACACACACACACACACACACACACACACACACACACACACACACACACTTTCTCTATCTCTTTCTCTCTCTCATATTACAGTCTGTCAAGCACAAACACTTCCTGAAACCAGAAGACGAGTTTGCTCACAAACCCGGAGTCACGTAAATCTCGTACACACACTGGACTATTGACTTTAAATTCGACAGTACAATTAAGAAGAGACATGGTGGGTAATAGAGTCATAAATACAGCACGAGGGTACAGCGATAAAGCCAAGGTCTTCACACACACACACACACACAGTTTCTTGTGTTTTTTTCCTGCTCTCTATCTACCTGAACTGTGTTCCAAACACAGTTGCTTCTAGGCAGGTGCTGCTGCAGTGTGTGTCACTTATCCTACACACACACACACACACACACACACACACACACACACACTCACACTCACACTGCACAGTTAACAAGATGGATGTTTCTTGTTCCCGCTGTGTATTTAGGTTAGATTTCCACTCTGTACGAGTGCAACTCGGTGTCCCATCGGATATCCCATAATTCAGTGCATGCTTTGAAGTCTGCTGAATTTGTAGTGTTTGCTTAGGAGAAGTATTCCCTCTTCGTTACCGAGTGTGTATGTGCGAGAGCTACGGAGACACCGTAAATAGAAGAAACTCGTAAATGCGAGTCGAGTAAATATATTCCCCGCTATGAAGTCATAATCGTTTGACCAATCAGCAGTTCGATTCGAGAAGCTCACACTCAGATGAACAGTAGACTGTGTTATTGTGTTATTTTTTTCCTCTTTACGCTACACAGCGCTGTTGATTTCTCAAACGTGATAAACATTAATGGAAGGAGTCTTCACACTGCTAAAAATAAGTCTAAATATGAGAAATAAATGCACCATTTCAGATCCAGACTACTGTAGAAACAAGTGAAATACTCTGCCAGTGCATTAACATACAGTCATTACTTACATTTCTTAAATTCAGAAAACGTATCAAGGTTTTTAGAAAAAATCTTAAAATAAGCATTAAAACATTTATACCAAGCAGTCAATTTAATCTAAATACCTTAAAACCAGCTTATTTTCTAAACAGTTTGATTTCCTTAATTTGTGTAAAAAGATCTAAAAACCAGAGCAACTAAACAATTGAATTCCTTTTCATTTGAGAATCGTCATTATATATTCTGTCTTTATATAAAACATAGCATTTCAACTTAAAAACAAAAATTACTACTTGCTGAGTCTCAAAATTCTTGAACTTACTGCTACATCAAACGTTATTGAATGTGTTTTGTTCACTGAACACTGAAAAATATTCAACATGAGAAACTGAAATCAAACTTGTCTTTTAGGTTGTAAATAATTGTGTTGGTGTCGACATAAAAAACAAGCGTTCGGAATAAATAATACTAACGAACAAGTCCTGTGGGATTATTAAGCGTTTTTACTGGGCGACCTTAAAAAATACGAGACCTCAAATGACGTCTCTGATGTAATTAAGCTTCAAATTTTTACATTTTACTACCTAAATAAGGGAAAAAAAGATCTTAACACAATCATAACCTCAAATCTGCTCTTGCATAGTATTTTATTCAGATCAATACGATTTTTAGCGCTAGAATTAAGATTGTAAGTCCTGACTAGATTTTGTTCGTTACACTGCAAGTTTTTGGGAAAGTCAGAAGATGAAAAGGTTTCGAAGTTTTCTTCATGCTGCATTACAGTGTTGCATTTTAACTATTCATAGAGGGAAAAATGGGATGCTGGTGAAGGAAAGACCGTTTATAGCTGCCATGTCATAAGTAATAACTAGAGGTAACTTGTTTTTCGGGTATTTGACATTATAAATTATTTATTTTTACTTGCGGTAGCATTTCTCCTTTTTCGTTCTATTTCTCAGGCTCGGAGTGGCTCTTACACCCAGATTTCTTCAGTACTCAGCAGCCTTTCCCATTACAAGTGTTTCACTACGGGCTCACTCTATGCATATTTGATTTCACGGCATGAATAATTGATCGGTTATGTTGTTATTTGCGTTTGGCGGTCTATTCATTGGGAAATTTGGCTTCATTCTGCTTACGATTAATGTGCTATGATCTTCGCAGCATCTTTTAGTGAATATATTTAGGACTGGGAGCTTCTAGGGCTAGAGTTGGAGGTCTAACTCAATGTGAAAAAGGTGGTCAGATTGCAGTATTAAAGAGTAGAACCTGTTTCAAGTGTTAGCAGGTAGGATTGGTTGCAGATTTTCTGCAATAGTTGGCAGGTTTGGTTGAAACTTCTATGGGGGAGGGGGAGGTTGGTCAAACGGTTCTGCAAGGAGAAGCCAGCACTGAGTAGACTTTAAGATTGAGAGGTAAGAGCTGCTCAATGTTTTGCAGAACTGGTCCAATTTTCTGCATGAGGAGCCAGGACTGGCTAAAACTTCAGTATGAAGGGGCAAAGCTGAGGGAATGTTTGGCAGGACTTTCTGCATGTTTTATTTGCAATAGTGCAAGAGGTGAGATTGCTGAAACATTCAGTGGGAAGGGTCAGGCTTGGGCAAATCGTCTGTATTAAATAGGGGCATTGATCAGTCGTTCTGTGGAAACAGGGAGAATTGATTAACCTTTTTTGCAACCGACGGCAGAATCGTTCAAGCCTGTTGTAGCGGTTTGAAACTGATCAAACTTTACATGGGCAAAGGCAGCACCGATCAACATTTCTGCAGTAGAGAGCGGGATTCGTCCGGCATTCCATACGAGATGTGAACAATGAAAATCCTACACCCACCTCGTATTTCTGACACTTCGTCTGAGACTTATTTCTGCATCTTAACAACTTCACACGTGAAATGATGCATCTCACCCAGAAGGGAGTTACACTTCTGGAGTTAAAAGCACTGTTGGTGTATAGGGATTCCATATTTAGAGCACAAAATAAACTTGAAAAGATATTCTCAGTTTGCATGGCGGTGGTGTGTGTTATCCCAAAGTGCACTGGGATTTACTTAGTATCCCTATTCAACATTGTGCTTGGGGGTATATTTAGAGCTTTAGATACACTTGACGCACAACATTCAGTAAATGTTGCGATGAAGTTGCAGTATGGATAGACACATGATTTGGCGATAAGGATTGGTTTGGTTTCTGGTCACTGATCAAATAATGATGTCTCTTTTTTTATTTTTATTTTGTAGGGATTTCGCGTACGTGGCTCGGGATAAAAACACACATGTGCTGAAATGTCACGTGTTCCAGTGTGACAGTTCTGCTGAAGCCATCGCTGCCAGCCTGAATCAGATCTGCTCCGGGGTGAGACGCCTTCTTTTGTTCGGAAAAGAAAATGAGATAAAGGTCCATGGTGGAGGGCGGCGGCGGCAGGAAGGTGGGGGGGGGGGGGGGGGGCTATGAATTATGGACGTGCTCTGTTAGGCAAAGGGGGCAATGATTGGGGGGGGAGGGAGGGGTTGGTGGATTTTGCATTATGGCCTTACTGTGATTATAAAATATATTTATATCTAATGGTCGAACCTAAACTTATAAGTTGTATTTTTTTTTTTATGTTTCACATTGGTTATGAGGGGCTGAGGATATTGTATTGGGGCAGTTTTTGGGGGTTATAGATTTTAGTACAGCTCTAGTACAGAATACTCATCAGTTTGTGAGTATGTTTTATAAAGTAACAGTGATTTGTTGAACAGTGTGTTTTTTTTAATAGATGTTCATTAGCATTTACGGGAAAAGTCTGTGTTTTGTGATGTCCCAAGTGTATACTTGTGTGGAGTGTGTGTTTACGAGGGCTGATCTGTGCGCTGCGTTCCTGCAGATTATGGCGGAGAAGAAGAACGGGAAAACGGCGAGCGGCTCGTCCCTGTCCAGTACCGACGTCCCGCTACAAGGTAACGGCACGGCAAGATTTACTGCCCTGTGGAGTGTGTACTTGAGAAGAGTAGTAACTGAATGCTAAAGATGAGCTCCCCTAAGATTTGTTCATCTTTTCCACGCTTTTAACTTTTTCATTTTGTTCTCTTTATCTTTTTTCCGTCTTCCTTTTCTTTATCTCTCCTTACCTGCATGTCCTTCATTCGTGCCATTTTGTTCCTTCCTTTCTGTTCTTCTTGTCCTTCATTTCTGCACTCCCTTTCTTGCATGTCCTCCCTTCCTTTCCTCTTTCCTTCATTCCCTACTGCATGTCCTTCTTTCCTTTCTTTCTGTTCTTCTCGTCCTTCATTCCTGCACTCCCTTTCTTGCATGTCCTCCCTTTCTTTCCTCTTTCCTTCATTCCTTACTGCATGTCCTTCTTTCCTTCCTTTCAGCCTTTTTAAAAACAAATATTTTGTTTATTCGACCAGCTCCTCGTTTCCCTCCTTTTGTCCTTCTTTCAATAAGTAGTGTTTTGTGCAGCTCTGAAAAGTTCTCAGTCATGTGTGGGTGTGTTTTCTCTCAGTAGACTTTCCCACACCAAAGACCGAACTACAACAGAGCTTTCGTGTTCTTTACCTGGGAATGACCTCTGTGTCTCGTCCCATAGGTAACACACACTCACATACATACATACACACACGAATACATATGCATATACACAATTTCACTCTCTTTCTACTTCTCTCTGTCTGGCAGGGATGGACATTATAAATGGAGCGATTGATAGCTTGGTGTCATCCACGGGGAAGGATGATTGGACCGCAGTGCTGCTGAATGTGGAAGAGGCGACAGTCAGCGTTATCAAAGAGAAGGTCATTTTCTTCAGCAATGCACATTATCCGAGATGCGTGTGTAGTAGGGATGTGCACCTCCATTGCTTTTTGGAGAGGGAAGCAGGCCTTAACAAAACAGCAAGAAAATGTAAAGATGAAATAAAATGAATGCAGCAACCCACTCAAATGTGTGTGTATTTGCAGGAGGAGGAGGAGGAAGTTCTGGTGGAGTGCCGTGTGCGTTTCCTGTCGTTTATGGGCGTCGGGCGTGACGTGCACACGTTCGCCTTCATCATGGACTCGGGAAACCAGCACTTCCAGTGTCACGTGTTCTGGTGTGAGCCCAATGCTGGGAGTGTGTCCGAAGCCATGCAGTCTGCCTGCATGGTAAGCCTTTCTCTCACAAACACACACACACACACACACACACACACACACACACACACACACACACACACACACACACGACATCTGATAGATCATCCTGCATTCACACACACACACACACACACACACACACACACACACACACACACACACACACTCGAGTTAACTGACTTTGTTTTGTTCGTATAGGAATATATGTGCTGGTCTGTAGGGTGCCAATACTTATGGCACAAACCCTAAACAATGATAGCTGAGTTGGAGCTACAGGACTAACCTTTTGTTCTGACTTTCTGTTTCTCTCTCTTTCTCCAGCTGCGCTATCAGAAATGCCTGGTCTCTCAGAAGTCCTCCACCTGTTCTTCTCCGTCGTCTTCGGACTCGGTGACACGCCGCGTGACCACCAGCGTGAAGCGCGGCGTCCAGTCCATCATAGACACTCTGAAAAAGAAACCCGCCCCCGAGCTGCCCCACCAATGACGCCGCGGCTCGGGGGCCTACGACCACCGACAGGACGTGTAAATAAAAACAAACGTTTAACTCTGTACAGCCAAGGAGAAACAAAGAAATACAGGAAGTGAGAAGGAAGAGATGACCTTAGGGGTGAAGCTTCATTCGTCGATTTTTGGACTCCATGAAGCATGCCTTGGACAAACCACACAATTACACTCAAGCCACAGACAGACACACAGTGTGAGCTGCGTGTTGCTCCGTTACCATCATGTTGATGTCGGTGTAGAAACTTTTTTTTTTTTCGTGTCTGATGTCATGATCATGTCAAAATTCACGCCTGTTCTGGACGTCTGGGCCTGTGAGCCTTGGTTCGAGACTTTGCCGTGACTTACGGTCAGTGAGATGAAATGAAACGTCGAGGCAGCCAGGTTCGGTTAGGAAACCGATTGCACATGGGTAAAATAATGTCCAGGGGTGTCAGACCACCTCTACTCCGAAAATCTCTCCCTGGAGAACAAGCATCAATGTAGCACGTGATGTAGCACAAGATCTGTCGCGTAAACTGCACTTCTCTCAGAGCCCCCTACTGGAGAAGTAGTGTATTGTTGCATTTCCTGAGCTTTGCTACAGTCCTGGTGCGAATTACAAGAAGACAACTGGACCAACATACACTATATGGACAAAGGATTGTGGACACCTCACTATAAGATTTAAACTCCATTCTTCTGGGAAGATTTTCCACTAGATCAGCCACAATAAAGTATAAATAAAGTCAGCAGGAGGCCTGGGGTGTAATCAGAATTCCAATTCATCCTAAATGTGTTCAGTAGGGTTTTATAGCTCTACAGGAGGAGATCTTCAAATCCAACCCATGTAAAGTATCTTCATTTAGCTGGTGCACAGGAGCATTGTTATTCTGGAACAGGTTGGGGTCTCCTAGTTCAAGTGAATGGAAAATGTAATACTATCGCATCCAAGGACGTCCTATTCTATGTGCTTCAAACTTTTTCTGGTTACAGTTTGAGGAAGAAGCACACATGGCTGGAAAATTCAGGTGTCCCAATACTGTTGTCCATATAGTGTATGGACTACACTGTTGTTGATGTGGTTGACCAACACGTGGACGATTTCGACATGTAAAAGTAACAGACTTTCCGTTTAAACCCGTAACTCTTCCCTAACAACTACGCTAAGCAACAATGGACACGTAATCAAATGTAAAGAATGATTAATGTTACTGTGGTGAATATATGGGCGTGTTGTAAGCGAATCATGGGTGTGGCCACGTCCAGCTGTTTTAAAATTCCGATAAAAAAAAAAAAAACACGTACACTCTGTTGCGTAATTCACTCACTCTTATTAATTTGTTTGAAGTACCTTTTGATCTTATAATAAACCCCAAGTTTCTGAATAAAGCTTGAGTCCCAGAGGTGTGGCGAGGGGAAAAAAAGAAAAGCTTCTTACAGTTTATAAGCAGATTGTAACTCACCTGTGTCCCTGAATCTCAGCGTATTAATGTCCATGATGTCCCTGTGCTAATAAAGACATTTCAAAAAAATGCAGCTGTGTTAAAGGTTTAATTCAGTTTTTTTTTTTTTTTTTTTTCGCAAAATGATAGTGTATATACAAGAGTGAATAAAACAGATACTTATTATTATTATAGAAAAAATAGTCATTTAGTGTATTTTTTTTAGCAATATTACATGGCTATAAAAGTGGTTGTGTGTCAGAGATGCTACCCCTGAATCGTGTGCCTGTCACCGGGGCAGGCCGTGACCAGCTCCTCCAGCTTTGGTGCAAAAGCGGAGGTTTGATCTTGACCGGAACAGATACAGAACACAGGTCTGGGAACTGAATGGGAGGAAATGAAATCGGTACGGGATGCAGGATTTCCTGTCGGCCTCTGGGTGGGGCAGGGGGTGGAACCGCAGGAACAGCACCTCGGCGGCCGCCGGTTCGATTCGGGGCTCTGTGGGACGGCGTGGGGCTCTTGGTTAAAGAGGTGACGCTAAGTTTGTTGCTGGACGAGGCGGCGCGTGTGTTGAGAGGGGTAGCGTCTGTGGTAGAGATGGAGAAGGTGTGTGATGTATTGGATGGTGTAGATGAAGCAGGGGCTGTAATCGAGGAGGCTGAACTTGTATGGAACATGGTGAGGCCTGTAGAGGAGGAGGAGGTGGGTCCAGTGGTAAGGGAGACGGAGCTTAGACTGGAGACGGTCGTGGTTGCGTGCATGGAATAGTGTTTGCATTTTCCTGGAGATGAGAAGAAAAGATTGAGAGATTGAGAAGGATTGTTTGAAATGAACTTGCTTGTTATATTTAAACTGAAAGACAGCAAACACGGCATATAATTCGGGAGCTTCAACAAACACATCTGGATGATGTCCACAAAACTTATGGCCTTGTAATGCACATATTGAATCCACGTGACATACACAGACACAAATTTGTGCAAATGAGACACTGTGGGACAACTGTGGGGCGCCAGTTCTCAAATATATGTGTTAGACTGTGTTACCCGGAGGCGAGTGTGTGAAGTTTGTCCTCTCCTGTACCGTCCCCGGGGCCGAACTATTCTTTTTCACCTCCTGGTTCTGAGACTGCGTCTGGCTGCTGACGGAGGCGTTGTTTCGACGGCGAGATTGTTGCCTGAGTCCTTTTCGAATCGGTCTGCCAGGTCCCTTTTTTTTGCTCGGCTGAGTCGGCAGGATCCCGTCCAGCAAGCCCCTAGCCGCGGCGCGAGCTATCACTTCCTGTGGCGTCTCGGTCACTTCTGGTTTGGGCTGTTGAGTGGATGAAGTGGTACATTTGCACATTACATACTTCGAGTCTAGTTTGAATCAATTGTTTTATTCAATTTACAGATGATTTTCCTGTAAAAACACATTTCGAAGTGTTCTTTCCTTTTCATACTAAAGCAATGCCTTACAGTTTACAGTTAAATTATCCGTATATGCCGGAGAAACAAGCCATTTCCTGTTATCACTTACAGCTACAACCACATTAGTTATTAAGGTAATCATGTTTCATGTCAATAAAAAAAAAAGAAAAGAAAAAAAGAAAGAAAGTCCTTGCAAGCAAGTTTAATGTGACACTGGAGACTCCTTCTCCTTCTAAACATCTCCTTACAGTAAGCTTCATCAAATATTTGTATGATTTATATGATTTGACTCCCTTCCGGATCCACAGTTGTAGATGCTGTTCTAGAAGATTCTAGCCAATCAGATTCGGGTTTTAAAGTTGTAATTTCTTTTCACAGAGCAGCAGAAATCTCAATAGTTCGTATCAGTGGTATCAGAAAATTTTAAATCTGTATCAACATTTTACTTCATTTTATAATTCATTATTATATTTTAATTAATACATTTCATTATTTCAACATAAAACAACACTTCCCTATATAAGTTTTTGGTCTATCGTGCTTAGTTATGTGGCAAATGCAATTCCGCGATAAACCGGGGGATTACTGTAGTCCCCTTGCACAACAATACAGCATTCCCAGAGTTCCTGCCACTTGAGCTTTAATGTGTGCTGAAGGTCTTGTTTGCGTAAAGTGTCAAGCACCTTCTGTGATTTGTGCCGGATCTCCGCAATGGTGTCAAAATGTTTACCATTGAGCTGTAGGGTGGGTGCGGAAGTGAGATCATGTGGATTGCTCCCCGACGATCATCGTGCACAAGTTGCCGAACTGTTTCGTCATTTTTCGGGGGTTGAGCTTGTCGAAGGTCTTCCTGATCTCTTTTCTGCTCTTTAAGTGTGTATGCCACTCAAACCACCTTGAAAGCCTCAGTGCAGTATGTCAAGCGTACGTCATGTCAAAGGTCTCTGTGGCGGATTTGCCCAGAATTACACGTTTGCTCTTTGTTCTGACTTTCTCTCCGTGATGAAATCGCAGACGTGGTAGCGCACGAGGTCGGAATAGAACCAGGTAGCGGCATTAGTCTCAAAACTTTTTGATAGCACCTCGCACTTCATGTTGGCACACGCTTTAGCTAACTCTTGCGAAGCAGTTACTTCATTATACCAAAAAATGTCAGTCATATTGTGTGCCCTCAGCATTACTGGAAATAGATATAAGTAGAATTCTAGAAATGGTGTACCATACACAAGAAGGCTGATAAGATTTTTATAAAAAATCTCATCCTGTGTCAGCCATTTTGAAAAAAGAAAAGTGCTAATCTGATGTTTTTGTGTCTGACATACTGTTGAAGGCTGTGACCCTAGAAGTGCAAACGTCTCCAGCTTTCAGCACTTGATTCCTTTAGCACATCGGTCTCTCTGTGTGAACTCTGCTTTCATACTGATAATACACAAAGTACATCATTTAAGATGCTAATTAGAACTGTAATCTTTACACAAAGCCAGCTGTGTGTGTGTGTGTGTGTGTGTGTGTGTGTGTGTGTGTGTGTGTGTGTGTACCCTGCTGGGTCACCTGCTGTCTCAGCGGAAATCTACCCACTCAGTGTGAATAATTCAATCTTCCTTACAGAGTATGTCAACATGCCTGTGTGTGTGTTAGGGTTGTGATGTCTTGCCGTGTTGATGCTAACTCAGAAAGACAAGCGAACAATAAATTATTTAATATATCCTTCTATATGTCCTCCCTCTTTCCCTCTTTTTTCACAAAACCGGTCAGTTATTTGTCAAACATAACAAGCACCAACGCAAGGTTAAAAAAACCCAAATAAATAAGAAATAACCCGTTGTCAAGTTTGTTTAGAAAGTGGTTAAAGTCATGAAAATCTCAGTTGCTAGGCAACTGACAAATGTAATGGTAATGACCGAGGGCTGCGAGTTAGCATACTAGCATCTAACCATTAAGTCCCGAATTTACGATGTTGTAAAAGAGTGTAGCATGCAGAAATGAGACCAAATCATCAGATATCGCAACATTTCACTCAGATCTGTTAGTAAAATACCGCATTCTGCATATGGACACTTTAAGGACAATCATAATAAATCACTTTAATTTCTACTGTCAATATCTGCCATACGCATATACATATATTGTCTATATTTTTTATAGTTAATACTTTTTTATTTATCTACTTATCTTAATTTTTATTCCTTATATTCTATTCTTTTTTTTTATGCTCAAATGTTGAACGGTCGTATAAAGCATTTCACTGCATGTCGGACTCTGTATGTATTTGTATGTGACAAAATTAAAACTAAATCCCTAATATATATATACTTTGTACACCAGGGCATTGTTATACTGGAACAGGTTTGGGTCTTAAGTAAGGGGAAAATTTCATGCTATTTTATTTCAAAGCTATTCTATACAATTGTGTGCTTCCAAGTATTGAAAAAAATCCCGATGTCCCGATACTTTTGCTAGCGGCATTTTAGAAATGGTTTTCCTTGAAAAATTCTAGACACTCACAAGATTTTTATCACTCTACTTGGGTGAATTAGGCTCATCCTCCTCTCCATTTGTGTAGTAAAGTGCATTTTATTGGCCTCGGGTGCAGAGGCGCTATAAAAGCCCTGCACTGTACGCTACGGTTTAAGCAGGAACCGATTTTGGAGAACGGGTAGAGTTTCCGAGTTTGCGCCTAATTGCGATTTTATGAGGCATTTTTCTTTAAGTGCACCACGATAATCTTTATTGCTTCGCTTTTACCGCAGAATGTGTTCGAGAAGGTGAGAGAATGCAGCCGTTAAAATTGCTTTGATTACATTTTCAGGTGCGTCGAGACGGAAACGAACGTGATTGATGTGCGCAATGTGAGATCATTTCACACATGGACAAAAACAACAACAAAAACAACAATGAAAAGCGTTCAAACAGAGAGTTTGAATGATGTACATATGCAGGGTTACAGGTGGATACGAGGTTTTTGGATGAGTTTTAGCATTAGACGTGTGGTGTGATGGTTTGATTGCTGCCTTTCAGTGGTACTTGAGAAAAAAAATCTGGGAAAAAAAAAACCCCTAACAAAAAAAAAGGTTTAGCCATTTAGCCATGCTAATGCTTTAGACTTTCCCCACCTGTTCATGCTAACGCAATCAATTTTCACATTTTCAATGCTAGCGCATCAGACTTAGATAGTTTTCTATGTAAATGCTACCCACCTGCTCAATTCTCCATGTTAATCCCTCAAATTCTTCCTATGTATTCATGCTAATACAATATGTTTATTGTATTATATATTTATATGTTCATTTTGACATCCTAATGCATCAAAATGTCGTATTTTCCCATGATAATTCAACAAATTCTGCAATTCTGTTGTGCCACTGAATATATTTGTGTAAAATTCATGAGAAAATTCATGCTAGTTCATTAACTATGACTAGTACAAAGCTGGACATGTGAAACCACCAATTGCATTGCTAATTTAGCACATTTTGCTAGGCTTGACTATATTCTAGCTATGCCTATTTGGTCCTTTTAATCCCGACATCTCATTTTGCATTGCTGCTGAAGTAATCCATGACATTTTCATACTATGAAATATCACAATTTTTCATTCTCATTTTCTCAGATTTTTCATTTTTGCTACGCTAATTCAGCAAATCTTCTCATTTTGCAGAGGCCATCCATCAAATTCTCCAATACTGCCATGCAGTGTCTCACATTACCCATATCATGTATATGCCGTATCATTTTGCCATAATAATGTATCAAAGTATAAATTTTTCCATGCAAGTCCCAAAAATATTTTCTTATGGTGCCATGTTGGTCCAATGAATTTCCCAGTTGGGTTTTTTTTTTTTTGTATGAGTGTCTTTCTATTTATCTTCTATATTTATTCTCAACTAAACCTGTCTTTTTTTTATTTCTTTCTCTTGATCTTCCCACCTATCTGTCTCGCATTATTTCTCTTCTCCGCTGCGTTCTTTCTCAACCTTGAGCCGTCTTCGCACCCCTTTGGTGCTAATCGCGTCTTTAGCCTTTTTGTCCGAGAGAATTTCAGCGGTCTGGAGTTCAATCGCTGGCAGCACTGATAAAAGGATGAAATCAGATGAACTCGGTTACCTTTCATGTTGTGGAACACTCGTACGAAAGCCGTTCGTTCCTGTTTTCACGTACAGTGCGTTCTCGCAGATATGAATGTTTTTCTCTCTAAACGTTGTTACAGTTTTACCTCAGACTGTAATCTGAATTTTTGATTGGAATTATACGCAAAGCTGCTGCTATGGGAAATTAATGAAAACACCTTCTGAGCAAACACACACACACACACACACACACACACACACACACACACACACACACACACACACACACACACACACACATACACACACACAAGCAATTAGCAATTTTTTCTGGGTTTTTTTGGTTTATAATTGCTTACCCCCTTGTGCATAAATGTAATCACAAATAAGTCCTCAATACACTTTTGAACTTAATAGCTAATAGCTAATTTATATTTATGCTTATTATGTAAATTGCCTGAAATATACACACACGAGAACAGTATGACTAATTGCAATGTGTGTGTGTGTGTGTGTGTACACAAGTCTACACAGCCCTGTTAAAAGAACAGGTTTTTTTTTTTTCTGTAAACAAATTGAAAAAAATAAATGAATAAATCAGAACATTTCTACCTTGAATGCAAAAAACAATTGCAGCCTGTACAATGCCACTGAAAACCAAACTGGGGGGGGGGTAAAAGAAGGAGGGGGGACTTAATATAAATTAGGAGGCTACATTCTAAATTGTTTCCAATTACAGCCAAAGAAATTCAAATTATGGTCTCATCAGGCCATAATACAATTTCCATACATTTGTGGGGCGAATGGATGATATACGTGAGCTTAGTGCCAGTTTGTATCAAGTGAGCGGAAGAAGATCGATAGAGCACAGCGTGAACTCTCCAAGTACAAGCTGAAGAAAGCGCAGATTCTAGTGGCGTCGCACTGTTCTGTTCTATATAACAGAATAGAAAATCTTTTACAGAATATAAACTCAATTGAAAAAGAAAAAAACAAAACAAACTGCCTGCTGTCTCTGTGTACACATCTTTTTTATTTTAACAAAGTCATATCTGGTCGCCGTCCGTATTCGCAGCAGGTATCCGAAAGGAATTTTGCATGCTGAAAGTCTAGTGTGGCTGCAGCTTTAGATGTTTTTTTTCCCCTCTGTCTTGTCACCCTGCCCCACAACCCTAAAAAAATGAAGCAATTGCAGATAGATGCCACATCTAGGGAACAACCAGTACCTGAGGGAAAAGTCTGCAGATCATGGAATGATGTTGTAAAGCCCCTTGACAGCCTCCTTGACCAGTTTCCTCTTTGTCATCTTATCAGATTTGGAAGGACGTCCTGTTCTCTGGACGCTAAGCCAGGTTTTCTCCACTTGTTAAAGACCATCTTTACCATGTTCAATGGTACAGCTAATGCCAGGGTAATAGGATATACTCTTATTTTATTCATACAACTGAGAAGTTGGGGGTTAAGGCCCTTGTTTACCAGCTCCTGAGCAGCAGCATAGCGGGACTGGGATTTAAGCTCACATCCTTTGGATCTGTCCACCATCTTGACCACTGAGCTACCAAACTCCCACAAGGACAGCTGAGAGTTAGTTGCATTTGACCAGAATTACTGCTTTCACATGAGCTTGAGGATTGATTGATTGATTGATTGATTGATTGAAACTTATTTATTCTAAATCCGTCAGTTTGATCGTCAATGGCGTTGTACACGATAATTCTTACCCTAAATGTGGAAATGTTTGGCTAGGATCTGATTTATCCTGGTTTCACAGGGGGTGTGAAGACTTTTGCTTATACGTACATGATGGAACAAACCTGGCATGTGAGGACGGCTAAGAAGCAGCCGTTACTCTGATCGGAAGTTTGGAGCCGGAAAAAGTCTGCCTTCTCAACCACTTCGTTGCCTTCATCTTTATCACAGAGTGGGAAAGACGGCGGGCTAAGCCTGAAACACACACACACACACAAACACACACACACACACACACACACACACACACACACACACACACACACACACACACACAAACACACAAAATACACGTATTAATATTGGCAATATATAGTTATAATTACACACACAGACCAAAAATACAGCGAAAATACACAAATTTACATTGGCCATATACAGTCATAATTATACACACACACACACACACACACACACACACACAGCAAAAATACACTAATTTATGTTGTCCATATACAGTGATAAATATACACATATACACACACAGCAAAAATACACTAATTTATACTGGCCATATACAGTGATAATTATACACACACACACACACACACACACACACACACACACACACACACACACACACACACACACACACACAGCAAAAATACACTAATTTATATTGCCCATATACAGTGATAATTATACACACACACACACACACAGCAAAAATACACTAATTTATATTGGCCATATACAGTGATCATCTCTCTCTCTCTCTCTCTCTCTCTCTCTCTCTCTCTCACACACACACACACACACACACACAGCAAAAATACACTAATTTATATTGGCCATATACAGTGATCCTCTCTCTCGCTCTCTCTTTCTCTCTTACACACACACACACACACACACACACACACACACACATAAAAATACACAAATTTCTATTGGCTATATACAGAAGCACACACACACACACACACACACACACACACACACACATGCTTCAATGCACACATAATTAAAGGAAAGACCATAAAAAACACATGAGCCATAAGTATTAGCATACATATAGCTTTTTTCTAAAACACACACTGTAAAATTAGAAGTCTGAAACTGAGGGGACACAAGAAACACAAACTGACACACAAACGCATACGTTTTACATTTTCACATACGTAAAAGGTTGTAGTTTGGAGTTGTTCTGCTCGGCGAGCGTGAGAACGCTCCTCACCACGGCCTCGTTCTCCTCTGGAAGCAAGGAACAGATGGAGTACACCACGACTCGCACTTTAGGAACTGGGAAGATGATATTGCACACAAAAAACACACAAAAGAAACCCAATAAATGGAATGCAAATTACTGCATCGCTTTGCTGAAAGTTTCTGTGAGGAAAATGCTCATTTTTTGGAAGGAGTCTCCAGTGTCAGCGTTTTCTACCTAGTATACATACATAGCTGCTTAAAGATCAAATCAACAACAAACAAACAACAAAACCCTGCTTCAATCTTGGTCTCTCTTTTATGTTCGGAATGAGATCAATCCCTGAAATCCTCCATACACACTAAAAGCTCCTTTGCAAAGACAGAAAATCAGGACAGGAACAGACATCATTCTAGTTTTAGTATTTCCTCAGAAGCTTTCTTGGAGATCTGTGGTGAATGTGTGCCTTCATTTATGAAGACGCTGGTAGTGGGTCTTCTGGGTGTCTTCAAAAGGGGTTCAACCTCCTCATTGTATACACCATATACACTGTTAAATCTGGATGCTCGATTGTGATTGGCTGAAAGATTTGAGTTGCTTAAACCGTAGGAAATTTCAGTTCGACTCGGTTTAATCACTGTTCTAAATTGATGCGATGCTCATAAACCACTGTAAAAAAATAAAAACACATAGTCGAAATGATACCTTTAAGTATGTATCCACTAAACTTATGCAATTTTAATAGGGAAAAAAATGTTATGCATATGCAATTTGCACAAACACACGGTCACTTACTGTTTATAAAATAATTAACCAACATTTATTTTTGTCCATTCAGCAGTTGTGTAAAGTATTTGAGTCAAAGCACCTCGTTATTGTACTTAAATAATGTTTTGGCTACTTGTTAGTTTTACTAAGTTATCAAAAATATATGCAACTTTTATTCTCAACTCAACTACATTTACGATTCAATGGATGTACTTTTTACTTCACTATATTTTAATTGAAAATTAACTTTACCAATTACGTTTTGCAATTCCGTCAGTCAGCTCTGAATATTTGGTTTGACTTCATCAAAAAATGGTTTACTTTGATTTCATTTGTCCATTAAATAATAATTTTACTTTGTGTCATGCTGTAATTTGATTAGTTTGTGATTGGACATGATGAACAGACCGATATTGATCTTTGATTTGTATTTTAGGAAATAAAACCTCACTAATCGACTGTTTTTTGCCTTTTCCCTAACATATTTCTTGGATGGTGGTGGACAGTAATTAAGTAAATGTAATTTGTTACTGTAATTAAGTAGCTTTTTCATGTATCTGTACTTTACTGAAGTATTTCTATTTGGGGAGACTTTAAACTTCACTACATTTCGAATATCGTACTTCTTACTTTTTCACGTTTCGCAAAATCAGTCGTTCCTTTTTATTAATGAGTGGATAAAAACACGCAGAAAAATCCATCAATCAGTGTCGAGCGCATGCTCTGTTTTGAACTCGTTTTGATTGGCTCTTGGTGGTATCTCCTTATCTCCAACATACATTTCAGCGTCAGTTTAACAGCAAGCAGAACATTTAGAGAGGAATAAATGATGTAAGAAACTTCCGACTCAAACTTATTTTCACGATTTTTTAAAATGAGTTGAAAAGGAGGTTTTGGGCTCATAATAATTGTGATAGATATCAATCAATGTTTGACTTATTAATTTAATTCTATTAAGAAATCGGTGTGCTCAGAGTAACTTTTTTTAAAGAGACTTTTCACATAAACTGAGTTGATTACGCAAAGAGTCTTGTGACAAAAATGATAATAGAAACATTATAGTGATAATATATTACAGTACTTAAGTACATTTGAAGGCAAATACCCTAGTACTTTTACTGAAGCTAAAGAATTTTAAAGGGAGCACTTTCACATTAAAACTCAAGTACATGGTTTGTATACTTTGTCTACCACAGCTTTTGGCGTCGAGCCGACTAAATATTTGAGCCGATGTTCAATATGAGTTAAACACCCAAGTACTGTTCGAATCAGATACTTTAAGACTTTTACTCAAGTCATATTGGAATTTTTGACTTTAAACTTGTAATGGAGTGTTTTGCAGTAAGACATCTATACTTTTACTCAAGTTACTTTTTCTGCCATTCAGTCAGTTCTACACTGCAAAGATTATTCACCACCTTTAACTAGTCAACGAGGGCGAATGATCAGCTTGTATAAGCGGGATAATCCATGATTTTTCATGGTTGGACTACCTCTCTGTCCTACAGATGAGCTTCCGCCGACTACAGGAGTGATTTATTAACGCCACTATTTCAGTCTTGTCTCATTTCAAGATTTTCCCGAACATCCAATGCAATGCATAAAACCTGACAATGCAGAAGAAATCCGTTCTCTGCAATGGCAGCAGAATTTGCCAGAGTCATTGATTAATCTGTCCGCTTTTACGTCCCTGAAGGAAGAGATTCAGCAAGAAGCCACTCACAGGCTTCGATACGAACTGAACCTTTAAGACTTAGTTAGCCGGCATTGAACCGAACTTCTGCTCTTCCTGTGTGTGAGCTTGGATTTCCAGCATATCCGAAGAAAAATGCTATAGTGTTAAAGGTTCATTGTAAATCGATGTGCTTGATCTAATCTAGAACACTTTGTGTGCTAAATATTTGAGGCGTGCATTTGATGTACATTTACAATTTCTGACAGTGGACACGCCTTCAAGCTACAAGAAGCTAGACGAGTGCGTCCTGCTCTAGTCGATAGACTAGTCTGAAGATTACTAGTTCAGACATTGTTCGTTAATTTCCTTTGGCAGTAGTTCTCGGCTATAGTGTAAATCAGAGGTTCGATGTGTGAGGAGGTTTATTGGAAGGAGTCTTCAGTGGCAGTACTTTGTAAATAGCAAACTGTTCAAACTGTAAATCTAAAGTTTAGGACAGAAGGTGACTTTTGCATTTTCTGGTGACTCTAATGACAAAAGTTTGTAGACACCTGACCATATATGAGCTGCAGTTTATATTTTATGACTGGTACGTGCTTTTTGAACATCCCATTTTTGTGGAGATTTGTGCTCATAGAGCCACATTAGTAAAGTCAGGTACTTAGGTAAGTAAGGTGAGGTGAGGTCTCTCCTCACCTCATATCTTCATGGGGCTGGCTTTGTCATGCTGGAGCAAGTTTGGGTGTTCTAGTTTAAGTGAAGGGAAAATTGAATGCTTCCACATCCTAAAACATAATATACAACTGTATGTCAAACTATGTGGTAAGAGTATGGGGGGAAAATCAAATATGGCTGAAAAGGTTGTTTGCATCTGAGGTAGGTGTCTGAACTGGTGGGTGGATTTTCATGAAAGTATTTTTGCTTTGATGGAGAGAATGAATTGATTACTGCGGTTTTATTGCTGAATAAATGAGAAATGTTCGTCAGGAGTTTAAATAAATTATTGATTGTTGCTGATTTAATGTAGATTGAATTCTGTACATGAGCTGTGGGTAAAACGGTACAGTACAATGAAAATGTGGGTGTTATTTGCTAGTTTGCTTTGGAAGAATCTGTCTGTCTGTCTGTCTGTCTGTCTGTCTGTCTGTCTGTCTGTCTGTCTGTCTATCTATCTATCTATCTATCTATCTATCTATCTATCTATCTATCTATCTATCTATCTATCTATCAGTTAAGGAGTATTAATAGACACAAACGTTGCTAATTAATATTCATATATACAAGATCAGCAGAAGGAAAGTCAACATTTGTGTGTGTGTGTGTGTGTGTGTGTGTGTGTGTGTGTGTGTGTGTGTGTGTGTATGTATGTATGTTCCGTGTGGTCGCAAGAAAAAATATGCTGATGCGGCGTCTTCCTGGGTGTGGAAGACACACACACACACACACACACACACACACACACACACACACACACACACACACACACACACACACACACACACACACACACACAGACTGCAGCACTGGAGAGAGTCTGACTCTTTACTGATTGGCTGAAATTGATCAGCACCTGCTTGTTAATTAACAGCACGAGCATTAATGAGCCATATGGAGGAAAAGAGAGACTTGTACATTCGATAACACTCTGCCTAACAATGTAGTCGCCTACGTGCACGCACACACACACACACGCACGCACACACACAGCAAAGTTCTGTTCTCTAGAGGTGTTTGGTTTTTACATTGCACATCAAACAAAAAGAAACAAAGAATAAAGAATAATGAAACAAGCACTGAGAGATATACAGATAAATAGAAAAAAGGAAAGAGAGAGAGAGAGAGAGAGAGAGAGAGAGAGAGAGAGAGAGAGAGAGAGAGAGAGATCATTCGTGTGTTATAAAGTTTCATTACAATTAGAGGTTCAAATCAATTTCTAGGTCAATGCAAACTTCCAATTAAACTTTCCTTCTCTGGAGTTAAGTAATTAATTAAATACCACACACACACACACACACACACACACACACACACACACACACACACACACACACACACACACACTTACAACTGAGGGCATGGCGAAGGTCTCGCTTCTGCTCGGAGACGAGTGTGTGCAGTCTGGACTGCGAGACGGCGCCCTGGGACAGATCCTGCAGCAGTTCTTTATCTAAAACACACACAAACACACACACACATTGACATACATTGTCAACATTCATCTGTGCACCTGCAGTGAAATTAGGCATGTGCTGATTATACAATATTAGGGAGATAATCAACACCTAACTCTGTTATCACGGACACACACTCGCCTAGTGTTCCGCTTGGGAGGAGGTTGCCTAAGTAGGCAGAATTTTAAGAGCTGGCCCATTAATTACCTGTCTTCCGCGCGTCTGTATTTTGGATAAACGACTTCAAAAGCGGCGACCCGTTGTGCCCCCCCGCTCATTAAAGATGAAACAACATGGAGGACAGGAATTCCAGCTTCGCCCCCGTCCCGAGGGGAATTCTGCAGGGCTCAACGGCCAAACTCGGAGTAATATTTTATGTATAGTGGATAATACTGTAAAATGGGATGAGGACTAGGAAACAATTCACTATGTAAATATCGGAGGTCAAACTCTAAGTCAAAATTTCCTAAAACAGCGCCATCTTTAGAACAGAAGGCGGCATTGCGGGTCCTGCAGATGATTTTTGTTGTTGTTTCCGTCTCATTGATTTCAGTATTAATAAAAAGGCGTGTGATGGAATGGCTCTTTATCGCTACTATAATATATCCTGCAATGTGACAGTAAACAGATTAAAAAGTGTTCCGAAACCACAAAATGCTGTGGTAATATGAATAAATATGCAGTAATAGAAAATACAGGTTTACGCTTAATTATTTGTTGCAAATGTAAATGCCTAAATAATAAATTCCTATGCCTATATAATATACCTATAAATTACACATACATGAAACTTGCAAACTATATGCCTATTTAAGATAAATGATATGCCTATATATCTCTACATAATAAATGCTATGTCTATATAATAAATCTATTATATAAATGCCTATATAATATACCAATACATGTGGATTATATATTCCTACGTATATAATATAAGTAAATAATAAACACCTCTGGCAATATAAAATGTCATAAATGATATGCTTATATAATATGCCTGTACAATAAATGCTATGTCTTCATAATATATCTGTATAACTAATATAACTATGTAATTGTAAACCTCTCCCAATATATAATAATCTATCTATCTATCTATCTATCTATCTATCTATCTATCTATCTATCTATCTATCTATCTATCTATCTATCTATCTATCTATCTATCTATCTATTATAGATGTATTAAATATACATTATTAATTATATATTAAATGCCTCTGCCTATATAATAAACTACATAAGAAATGCCAATTTTGCATACCAATTATATAATTTTGCATACCATTTATATAATTTTGCATACCAAATTATATAGGCATACCATTATTTCCTTATTTTTATCTTATATACTTCAAAAGAGTTAATAGCTCAAAGTTTTAACAGGAACAGGAACTCATTTAACATCCAGTCCACAACATATTAACTGAGATAAACTATTAAAGGATGAAAACTAAAGGAGTATGGTCGGCTGTACTATATGAAGAAGGAAATACTCTGGCATGTGCTGGTATACGGAATGAATCAACTGTGGGTGGTTACAGTTCCTCCAATCCCCCACAGCGAGTCTTCAAATGATGTACCTTGGGATGTGATTAATACCCATACTGCCTTATGGTGCAGCTTTGAAACTGCATAATGTGTTTAATAGGTGATGAAATAAATACATTTTTCTGGCGGCCAAATTTCAGATCTGATTATACATGTACACAGTGTGTGTGTGTGTGTGTGTGTGTGTGTTGCATGTGTGTACCCCCATTCTCCTGCAGCAGGTATTCTACAGGGTTTGAGACTGCGGAGAGAGAACACTGCGGAGTCAGCAGGATGAGCTGAACCTTCTGCAGCCGTGCGTCACAAACATCCAGAGTGTGGAGAGCCTCGGGGAGCAGCTTCACGTCTGAAACGCACACACACACACACACACACACATACACACACACACACACACACACACACACACACACACACACACACACACACACACACACACACACACATATATTGTATATACCATTTCAACAGCTCCATAAGGCAATGTGTTTGCATTTCTGAAGTGCACACACACACACACACACACACACACACACACACACACACACAGGCACACAAGGACACACTCACTGCTGCAGCCCATGCTGCCAAGGACCTCCTGCAGCTCTTCTCTCTGAACACTCGAGCACTCCCCAACACACACGAGCACCCGCATTCTACTGAATGCCTCTTTGCCTGTATGAGGGATATCGTGTGTGCGAGTGTGTGTTGAATGGATGATGGCAGCCGTGTGAGCCACGGTGGCTGCGGAGAACGACCCGGCCATCATTACGTCTCCGTCCGGACCCAGCCAGGGATGTAACGCCCACGGACCCATGCAGCACGCCTTGTCCTACACGCACACCCAGATAAAATACACGTTAAAAAACACCTGCGGAAGCTAAGAACACGTAGCTCGTTAGCTAGGTATTAATGTCAAACATCCACCGCGGTGTAGCTATTAGCTATCGGATATGTACCTGGATGACCAGCTTTCGATCTTTCAGCAGGTTCGTTTTGTCCAGCTCTTGTTTCGCACCCGTCGGAAAAACCAGCAAGTCGAGGCAGTGGAGGTCCTCACAAAACATCTGTCTTTCCAACTGGGCGACCGAGTTCACACGCGAGAAACCAGCACTCTTCAGCACCTCACACACTTCCTGCCTGCTGAAACAGAAACTTTTTTTTATAGGATTGTGTGGGCTCCAAAATAACAACATATCGTGTGTGTGTGTGTGTGTGTGTGTGTGTGTGTGTGTGTGTGCGTGCTTCATGATGCACAGGGTGATGAAGTAAAAACATCCACTGGCGTAGTTTTGTAGTCATTTTCCCTATTTTCCAAACCAAGCGTGATTTTACTGTATATGGGGTTGTGTGGGCGTCGGCAAATGCAAATAAGCTGCACAAGTGGTTTAAATATGCGAGATGAGGAACAAGTGAATACACAAAGGTCAAATTTATTGTTCTGGGAGTCTGCAGAGATTTGAACTTGCTTGCTGCGAGAACAAATAGCACACACAACCACACAACCATACACACACACACACACACACACACACACACACACACACACACACACACACACACACACACACACAAAAACCCCAGGTGATTCATAAAAATAAGCGCTTCTCTTTCAAAATGGAGTGAGAAATCTGTATTTGTGTGTGTGTGTGTGTGTGTGTGTGTGTGTGTTGTTCGTCCAAAAGCTCTGATTGCATCTGCCTGTGGTTCGGTACGATTTATCGACCCATGGTCAGCGTGCCCTAGGGCTCTCGCATGAGCTATGACCAAACCACCCCCCCAACACACACACACACACACACACACACACACACACACACACACACGTACACGTACACAAACAGATCTGTATGAAATAAGATGCGTCAGTGTGGAATGGAGGTTAAACATAGGAGAACAGACTTAATGGAATCCCAGCAGCAGAACAGGACAATAAACTATTTTACCACTACACACACACACACACACACACACACACACACACACACACACACACACACACACACACACACACCCACACACTCCATTCCAAAGCTTCCAGTTAACCTTGGGGCAGCATGTTGTAAAGGACTTTGCAATGTGGTTTATTTCAAACTGCGATTTCAGTCTCTCTCAGTCTCTCTATTTCTCTCACTCTCACGTGTGTGTGTGTGTGTGTGTGTGTGTGTGTGTATACCTGGTGCGCAGTGTATTAATCCAGGTGTGAATGGGCAGATTAGACCCTCTCTCCTGGCTCAGTCTGACGCTCTCTGGCAGCATGCAGTCGATGCTCAGCAGGTTGTGTTCGATTCTGCAGCGCGCTAAAGCTGCCGCCAGCTTCGTCTTAAACCTGAGACACATGAACGACAAACGTGAGACACGAATCCGTCCGTGCGTTATGTTGAATAAAAATTCGGTAGAGAGGTGGTTGTAATTCAGACACATAGGTGAGGTGGTATCTTGTACCTGGATTCTTGTGCAGTAGTTATGTCTCGAATTGTTTCGCACTAGAAAAGTCACACAAATCATTTAAATCACAACACTATACAACGGACAAAGGTTGGTGGACACCTGACCTGTGCTTTTTGAACATCCCATTCCACATTTAGTGCCCATTTGCTCTTATAATAACCTCCACTCTTCTATAAAGTTGTTCCGCTAGATTTTGTGGAGATTTGTGCTTATTCAGCAACAAGGGCATTAGTAAAGGCAGGTACTGATGTAAATAGAATGAGGAAGCCTGGGGTTCCAGTTTGACATCTTCCACTCCAGTCCAATGTAAAGCATATCTTCATAGAGCAAGTTTGGGTCTCCTATTTCAAGTGAAGGCAAAATTTCATGGGACCGCAGCCAGTGACGTCCAATACAATTGTGTGCGTCCAACCATTGTGTGAACAGTTTGTGAAAGAAGCACATATGGCTGGAATAGTCAGGTGCCCCAATACTTGTAAAAGAAATAGAAAGGGCATGGATAGAAATGATGGGACGCTTAAAGTCTGACCTTGCACAACCTTTAGAGGCAATCGCTGCAAACAAGCCATTTCTGTAGGTCTCAGTAAGACTTCTAGACCTGTCTAAAGGGAGTTTAACTCATTTCCTGATAAACACAGTGCTCTAGCTGTCTCAGATTTGAAGGGTGCCTTCATCAAACTGCCTGTTTGAACTCTTTCCACTGAAAGACACATCAGAATAGTCTGGGGTTTTGTTCTTGGGTGTTTTTAGCTGGATGTTTGGCTTAGTAGCCTTGAGATTTCCTTTTGCCCTGCACAAAGTACAGTAGGCATCATGTTCTTTACTTTGAAAGCATGTTTGTGAACATACAGCTGAAGTGCCTTGCCAAAAAAGCTCTCATCTATCTGAAGGACATTCTCCCAGAAGCATTGTGGTATGTCAATATGCATTGTGGCAAAGGCTTGTATGTATCCCATTACCTGAGCAGACAGTTTTCCACATGCCTGACTTGAGCCACCTCCTCCGGCATGTCCCGATTGGCCGGTCGCTCACGTTGGAGGAAATTTCGGTCCTGCAAGTCGTACAATATCACGGCCACCAAACTCATCTGCTCGTCCGGCTGAGAGAGATCAAACAAAAAGCAAGCGTCTTCTTATACACGTACAGATTGTATCAAATATATTAATAATATATGAAATACATCTGACTGAATGGTGTATATCTGCTGTGAGGTCTCGGATCATCCTATTTACAGAAAAACACACGTGATCTCAACTTTGGTAATAAATCGCTACGCTCCTGTGTTCTGAAATGGTGACACAACAAACAGTCTGAAAGACTTCCCCCTTCCTCTTCTCATTTTCTATTCTCGTGATGTCTCCTTTGTCCTTTAGCAAGGTCGCAGACAGGACCTATGAGGTTCAGCGCCTCATGTCGCCTAGCAATGGTGCTCCCTGATGGGTTGTGGCTAAGCGCTAAGCTCAGGACGCTAAGCTAACAGACAGAGTCCTGCTGGAACTCATTAGTTAACACTATATATATATATATATATATATATATATATATATATATATATATATATATATATATATATATATATATATATATATATATATATACAGTTTATACTGTATGCACTGTATTGTGGTATAAAATGGTGACCGATTTCAGTGAGCTGAAGTCTTAATATTCACTACATTGTACCAAAAGCTACAACCATGAAAGTGGTGTTTTATGCGGTATTGATCGTTTGCTTAGTATTGTTTTATTTTCTCAAGTTAGAACATAAAATTTGATTCAATATCTGCCCCCAGAATAGAGTCAGGCTGCAAAAACCTCTCAGGTGCGAATAAAGATTGAGTATGAGACATGTTTGTGTTTGGGTGAAGTGAGATTGGCAGAGCAAAGGAATGAGAATCTGAAAGATCAGAGAGTGAGAGACAAAAGCACAAGGGAATGAAAAAGAGAAAGAGCCAGAAAGTAAAAAAAAAAAAAAAAAAAAAAAAAAAAAAGGGTGTGGTGATTTTATGTTCTCTCCCAGGATGCAGTGTAACAATCCAGAAAATTGTTACATGGGAAAATTTATCATTCGTAATGGCTGTACTTAGTCTCTGGAGAGTGTGTTATGTGTGTATGTGTGTGTGTGTGTGTGTGTGTGTGTGTGTGTGTATATGTACACAAACAGCTGAGACTTCCCTCATCCAATCGGACAGACTTCCTCACTCAGGGGATGTAATGACTAGTGTGGGGCAACATGACAATACTACACCGATATTGTGATGCTTTTTTGCAACACACTTTTCTGAGATCTAACATCAATTACAAAAACATTTCAATCTCATTACTTGGCGATTTAAATGATATTTGGAAACTAATATAGAGGATTTCGAAGAATTTTGTTAAGAATATCCTCAGGTATTGGGACATCATTTACCATATGGACAAATGTTTGTGGACACCTGGCACCTACATTTTGAACATCCAATTCCACTCTTCTGGAAGTATGTGGACCCTAGATTTTGGAGTGTGCTTGTGGGGATTTGTGTGTGTGAGATGAAAAGGCCTGGTGTGCAGTCAGCAATCCAATTCATTCCAAAAGTGTTCAATAGGGTTGAGGGTCAAAAGCTCTATAGCAGGAGATCTTCCACTCCCACCCAAGTAAAGCATATCCTCATGGAGCTGGCTTTGTGCACAGGGACATTGTCAGGATGAAACATTTTTGGGTCTCCTAGTTCAAGTGAAGGGAAAAAGTCATGCTACTTAATCCAAAAGATGTCCTATACAATTGTGTGCCTCCAATTTTGTGGGAACAAAATTGGAGAGAGAAGGACATATGGCTGGAAAAGTCAGGTGTCCCAATACTTTGTCAGGGTTCCCCTATTGTTGACAAAACAGTTCTTATCCATAGAGCAATAACAGCATTAATGTCTTTAGCAGTTTGAGCTACAGGAGCTCGTCTGTTGGATCGGACCACACGGACCAGCCTTCGCTCCCCATGTGCTTCAATGAACCTCGGCCGCCCACGACCCTGTCACCGGTTCACCACCGGTTTCCTTCCTTGGAGCACTTTTAATAGATACTGAACACTAGAGCCCAGGAACAGCACACAAGAGCTGCAGTTTTGGAGACGCTCTGACTTAGTTGTCTAGACGTCACAATTTGGCCCTTGTTTAAACTCGCTGGAATGCTTACGCTCGCCCATTTTTCATGCTTCTAACACATCAAATTTGAGGACAAAATTAGCAAAATTATATATTCTACCCACTAACAGGTACCATGATGGAGAGATCAGTGTTATTTTCTTCACTCATAATGTTATAATCAGTGTGTGTTTGTATATATATATATATATATATATATATATATATATATATATATATATATATATATATACACACACACACACACACACACACACACACACACACACACACACACACATTTCCTGCTAAAACAGGAAGTCGGAATCACAATGGGTTCAAGTGCTGGACTGACTTACAGCGAGCACCGCTGCACAGCTACAAGCTGAAATATTGAGCTGACATTCAGTAAAAGCTTTGCTGTGTGTGTTTTTTATTTCTGCACATCATTCCTCTATATTACATCTGCCAGACGCGATCATGTGTGTCGACGCTGACAGAAGGAAGAAGTCGAACTGCGACGGAAAACGATACCTGACACCATCATATTTAATACGCTTTTCTCCCTCTCTCTCTCTTCGTGATTAAGTGAATTTCCACTGATTGGACCTCGTTTATCAAACCTGGAACGGATATATTTATCCGCGAAACGTTCATGAGAGCATTTTTATGCATGAAATAAATTGTTTACCCGATCGACGGAGGATGGGTCCCTGCAATTTTATTTACGGATTAATGAAGTATAAATTGTGTTTCAGTGCCAAACACAAATTTGGTGAAAATGTTGAGAAATGCAGTCAAATGTGAAATATGCTGGATTTTGGTAATAAATTGGGAAAATGTGTTGGAGATTTGAGGAAATAGTAATCTGTTGTAATGATGTGGTGAAATTTAATTAAATTTAATTGTATTTCATTTCTATGGTGATTTTAGCAATAGACTGAGAATTATAGAACGTAATTCACTTATATTTGAATTTTTCCTGATGAGCAGACTGGGGCGAATGTGGTAAGGAAAAACTCCCTTTAGATGGTATGAGGAAGAAACCTTAAGAGGAACTCGTTCTCATCTGGGTAACACCAAGTGTATGATTATAAATCATAAAAAACCTTACAAACACCGGCAGAGTTAAATATATCACAAGCACAGAGTGTGTGATAAGAAATGTCCTTTCTACAGTCTTCTACAGTCCGTTGGAGTTGTGGAACCAGGTGCTCTTGAGCAACTCATAAATTAGCTCAGAAGCTGAGATCATTATAGATTCAACATAGATATATGTTAGATTGAATGATGGAGAAACAGCATATGTAGAATGTTTATCCTCAAAGTCCAATATCTGAAATCTTAATGAAGTGGAATCCAACTGAAGTTGGTATATCTCTAGATGACTCGGGATCCTTAAAAATGGAAATGCCGACGCTTATTCTTTGAAATAGTGGTAAAATGTTGTAACAATATGGTGAACTTTGATGAAAATGTGGGTAAAGATTGAATGGAGATTGGAGTAAAAGCTCTTTTGTGGCCTGCTATTGAGCTCTGACCTTAAACCCATTGAACACCTTTGGGATGAATGTGAATTCTGACTACGCCCCAGACCTACTCATCTCACCTACACCCTCGTATCTGACTTTACTATCATCCTTGTTGATGAATGAGCACAAATCTACCAAAAATCTAGTGGAACATCTTCCCAGAAGAATGGAGGTTTTAAGAGCAAATGGGGACTAAATGGAAAACCCCTATATATATATATATATATATATAAAAAAAGAAAAAAAGACCAACAACAACTGATTGAATTTGACATACAGCTTCTACAAAGGTACTCATAGGTGCCATTGGGGATTTACTAGGTTTATATATTATATGGATGTATAATGAAATACTCTACATATATTAAGAACGATCTTCAAATGTCTTGGTTTACTCAAGCAGTTAATACAAAGAAATCCTAAATCTACGAAATCCTAAAGATGTGTTAAAAAAAAGTGAAACAGGTAATAAATTAAAGTTCACAGCTTAGGAAACGCACGAGCATGGCTCAAACGGGGCGTGATCGGTAATATTACCACTCCATTAAAAATGACATGAAATGCTGCTAGAGCATACCGATCATTCATTAGCTCCTTAAACACACACACACACACGCACACTTTAATGATTAATAAGGCCAGATGGACTTTTGGCTGGTGGATAAAATGCAGTGTGTGATTAACTAGAAGCCGGATGAAAGATTAATCGGTTATGCTGTCAAAGTCGCACCGGCAGCTATAACTCAATGCTAAAATACAGTTCCTGCCGTCAAACCATAATGTGTTTGTGTGTGCGCACTCCGAAAACTTTTTGACCCGCTATCAAAAGACAAACCCGGGCACCTCCATGCAGGTAAAGCAACAGTCTGAGGTCCCAAATAACACCAAGAATCCTAAATAATGTCTACATTGTACTCGAATCAGTCCAGATACAGAGTGGTCCTGACGCCATCAAACATACAGTAGCCATTAGACTTTAGAAAAAATTTAACATTAGAAAAATTTAACATCGTCTTATTTTTGTTTTAAAGATACCAGTCCCTTTTAAAACTAATCATTCTGTGGACGTTTCTGTTATCACTTACATTATAGCAGCTACACTAAGTAGACACTTGACCATAAGATTCATATGAGAACATCCTATTCCACATTCAATACCCATTTGTTGTTATAATATCCTCCACTCTTCTTTGAAGATGTCTACATTTTATTCAGTTACGGGATCGGGTACCGAGGTAGGTGAGGGTGAGGATGTCTGGTGTGCAGTCAGTGTTCCAATTCATCCCAAAGGTGTTCAATAGGGTTGAGATCAGAGCTCAATAGAAGGCCACTCAAGATCTAGTGTGGGATGGGCAGAACATTTGTGATGTGCATTCACTGTAAAGCTATTTTTGTGTACATCTGTACAGTTCAGCTACATAACTATTCTAATTAAGAGTAAAATTGTTCTTACATTTACATTTTTGGCATATAGCAGTCACCCTTGTCCAGAGCGACGTACAATTTTTTTTTTAAAAAAGTACAAAAAACAACTCTGTTGAGAGGTTTTTAATTTTTTTTAAACAAAGCAAACCTGGAAAGTGTTAGTTTAAGTGTTTCAGGAAGAGGTAGGTCTTCACCCGAAGATAGCCAGGGACTCCGCTGCTAGGAGATCTAGGAGAAGTTCATTCCACCACCTCGGTGCCAGAACAGAGAAAAGCCTTGAGGTATACTTACCTCTTCCCCTGATAGAAGGTGGCACCAGTCGAGCAGTGCTGGAAGATCTCAGGCAGCGTGGTGCAGTGCAAGGCATGATGAGGTCTCTGAGGTAAGATGGCGCTGGTCTATTTTTGGCCTTGTAAGCAAGCATCGGTGTTTTGAATCTGATACGTGCAGCTACTGGAAGCCGGTGGAGGGTGCGCAGCAGTGGGGTGGGGTGGGAGAACTTCGGCAGGTTAACCACAAGTCACGCAGCTGTCTTTTGGATCATTTGCAGTGGACGAATAGCGTTCAGAGGAAGACCTGAAAGCAGAGCGCTGTTGTAGTCCAGTATCAAAATGACAAGAGACTGAACAAGCACTCGAGCAGCCTGTGTGAACTGAAATGGTGGAATCCTTCGGATGTTGTAGAGAAGTGACCTCGAGATGAATCTTTAGACTTAGACGAGCAAATGTGAATCACAAAAGCTGAAATGATCGAAAAAAACCTCCTGGAAAAATCACAAAACCCGAACTTTATAATGGGAACTGATAGACGCAAGTAATTGCTAGCTACTTTTTCATGTCTAGCTAGCTAGTAGTAGGTAGCCTGTTTAAAATGACTCAGCAATTTGTTCACAGAATGCAGAATGCAAACTAGCCCCAAAAACAAGCAAGCTACCAAAAGGTTGCGAGCTAGTTTTAGATGCTAGTTTTTACATAAGTATATTTTTAGCTAGGTGGTTATATACAACTGTTTTATTGTGTCCACATGTTAGCACACTCGATTAATCATAAACATTTCAAAATATAGCAAGTGTTATATTGACATATCCACCCAAACCTAGAGAGAACACCGTAAGAGGGTACTGCCAGTGCTGTTTTAAGCAGCCGGATTAAAAAACAAAAACTAGCCACAGACTTTTTGCCTCATTAAAATCCAATTTTAACTCCAATTTTAGTCGATATAACGACATTTGGATGTTTTCACACTTACCACTAGTTTGGATGAGTAGAAGCTGCTGTTGATCATGATGTCCTCCAGCATCTCTTGATCTAAGGAAGACAAAATCATGGGCAAATAAACTCTCCATCATTAAAAACTGTTTTATATGAAACTAAAACAGATGCTGGATTTAGCCATGTGGCAAACCGTTAAATACGTCTGAACCCTAATGTTAGAAATAAAACACTGATATAGGCGATACAAACCGTATTTAATTCGAAACTTTCAGATGTCTATACATTCTGGGTGGGAGCCGTGTCATACTCTCTCTGCACTGTCAGTCATAACGAAACAAGACAATCATGAGCATCTACAAGCTCATGTACACTATACGGGTAAAAGTATTGGGTCACCTGACTTTTCCAGCCGTATGTGATTCGTCCCGGAACCGTTAACACAAAGTTCGATGTACACCTTTGTGTTTTTGTCTTTGGATCTATGTTGTTTGAACAAATCCAGCTCTATGATTTTACGGGTTTGCTGGAGCGGAAACATCTATAAAGCTTCGACCTCAACCCTATTGAACAGATGAATTATGTGCACAAACTTTTATCCATATGGGGTATGTGGAAAAGGGCAGATAGAGCTTTCTGAGGTGAGAAAATGGCGGACACTCAAGAATGCCACGTCATACTTGAATATTTATGGAATTACCCTTATTGAGAGCGAATTACGATACAAATATCCCATTCATACAACTGAGCAGTTGAAGCTTAAGGGCCTTGCTCAAACTGTCTGTGCTAGTGAAAAAAAAAAAAGAAAATATTCAGAGTTCAGAATTACAACGTGCATTGAAGTGTAACACATAAACCAGCAGCTAATTTTGCATTTCATGCATTAAAACCCGGGTTTGTCACCGTCCTGAACGAAACATTACTGCGGAAAAATAAAGGCGTGCTATAACGTTTCAAAACATTTATATTTGAAAAGGATTTCATGTGCTTTTACTCCACACCTTCTGAAGAACACGGGCTTGGAAGCAACATTGGCTTCTCTTACATGGTGGAAAGGTAAAATAAAAAAAAGAAAAAAAAGATGAGAGAGAAGCAGAATATTTAATGAGATGAGAGAGAGAAAGCGGGAGTTTATGAGTAATAAAGAGTGAGACAGGGGAAGGAGAAGAGGAGATTACACCTCATAAAATATGAGAATGAGGGGAAAAAAAGCACGTGACGTAAAAGAGAGGAGGCTGAGGCGTGAAAATGAGAGGGGGGAGAGAGAGAGAGAGAGAGAGAGAGAGAGAGAGAGAGAGAGAGAGAGAGAGAGAGAGAGAGAGAGAGGATGGAAATGGGACTTTATGAGCAATAAATGAGTGGAGAGGAAAGGAGGTAATAATGACAGGCAGAAAGTGAAAGAGAAAGAAAGAGCGAAAGAGAGAGAGCATGAGAAAAAAGGTTTGGTGAGAATATAAGAGAGAGAAAATGATTGAAGGGGTAAAGAATGACAGGGTACAAAAAGACCATGTATCACTGAAGAGAAATCAAGACAGAGATAAAAGAGAGAGAGAGAGAGAGAGAGAGAGAGAGAGAGAGAGAGAGAGAGAGAAAAGGGACGGAGGAAGAGAATCGTTGATAAGAGGAGATTACGAGAAATAAGGGAAGGAGAGGACAGCCAAGAGAGAAATCAGTAGAGGAGAGAGAAAGAGAGAGGGGGGGGGGGAGTACCAGAGAAGAGAGAAAAATTGAAATTTATAAGCTATAAAGAATGCAGTGCAACAACGAAATAAAAAAGAGAAAGAGAAAGAACAAAAGAAAGAAATGCAGATAGATAGATAGATAGATAGATAGATAGATAGATAGATAGATAGATAGATAGATAGATAGATAGATAGATAGATAGATAGATAGAAATAAAATGTTGTGTGTCTGCGTGTGTGCACATGTGTGTGCGTGTGTGTGTATGCACACACGCACACACATGTGCACACACTTACATGCACATAGACAAACACACACACAGGGAGGATGCTTAGATGCAATGCTATGGCTGTAGGCCAAACGTGTGTGTGTGTGTGTGTGTGTGTGTGTGTGTGTGTGTGTGTGTGTGTGTGTGTATGTGTGTGTGAGAGCTAATGAAGTACAACAGAAGAAACACAATATATATATATATGTTTGTATATGTAAATATACACATCTGATTGGTCAGATGCAATGCTTTGTCTGTAGGCCAAACATATGTGTGTGGATTGTGTTTGTTTTGTTGTACATTAGCTCGCTCGCTCGCTCTCTCTCTCTCTTTCTCTCTCTCTCTCTCTCTCTCTCTCCCTCTCTCTCTCTGAGAGAGAGAAAATCAGCAGGTTAGGTATTCAGTCATTCATCTACAGTAAGTTATTTATTCTGGAAAAGGCCATTACTGGGCACTATGTGCACTCTTAACCACAGGTTGGCACAATTTAACATGGTCCATCAAATTTTTGTAAGTTCAGAGGAAACCGGAAAAACCTGAAGAAAACCCATACAATCTTCTGGAGAATATGTGATGTTTAATGCAGAGAAAAACCAAAGCTCTAGAGAGACCCTGGAGCTGCGAATCAACAATAATGCCACATGTTGCACCGCTAGAGCACAAATACAAAAAATACAAAAAATAAAAATAAAAAAGCAAGGAAACAAGAACAGGAAGTAGAAAAACGAGACACCCAGGCAATCCCCGAAACCTAGAAATATAGAGTCTGGAAAAAATCAGGGCATGCAGAAAACGTTTACCAGGAATCACCGTGAAACCACCCACAAAATAAATACATACAGGAAACACTGAAAACAGAAATGCCGAAAGCAAAAAACATGGAAGAAGCAACCAGGAAGTAAGCAAAAACCAGAAAAGGGTTGGAAAATAACTGTATAAGCGAAGCTGGGGGGAAATTCATTTATTACAAAAAAAGGTATATAAATATTATTATACACCATCTAGACTTTACCGGATGGAGGTAACAGGAAATAATCTATGCCGGAAAAATAAAGGAAGAAGAGCGCACTTATATACATACAGTATGATTTACTATATTAAACCACAATTACGCCTTCATGGAGATAAATCAGTGGTGGCAAAATATGCATTTACCCTTCTTATAATTGTTGTTATCACAGCTGCCCAGATGATCTGACTGGCTGCAATTGGAAATGCCCCAAAACCTAAAAGATTGGATTGATGAGATGATTGAAACAGTGTCATCTGAGAGCATGTTGGGGAGACTGCAAAGTGAGAGAGAAAATGATCTACCGTAATTTCCGGACTATAAAGCGCACCCATATATAAGCCGCACCCACTGAATTTTACAAATATTTTTATTTTTAACATAAATAAGCCGCACCAATCTATAAGCCGTCTACACTAATGAACTTTACACAGGCTTTAACGAAAGACACGTTACACACGGTGTAACGGGTGAAATATGTTGCGCTTCCTTTAAGAGCAGAGTGGTATTTTGGGAATAGCGTGACACTGCATTTTTCCGGTATTACTGCATGTGTGTAAGACTGAGGAATATGTCCTCATTATTTTCTGATGCTCATTTCGAAGTTTCTTTGACTAACCCGTAACACTTTTGCCAAGAAAAATAAAAAAGCACGAGTTGTGGAAACCTGTCTGTGCTTATATGATTTCTGTTGCAACTGGAGTTAGAGAGCTCTCCCTTCACCCAGACTCAACGCGCTACAACGGCTTGTATCTAAACAGAAGCCTACCAAAAAAAAGTCATTGTTCACTGTCTTCCTCCTTCCTTTCACAACTATTTCTCTCGAGAGTTTATCTTTTGGCATCGTCGTGCGTTTAAAAAAAAACGTTTTTTCTCCCGATGCCATGCAGCTCAGAACACAGGTGAGGTGCTTTTTTTCGTTTCCGTTCGGAAATTTCATTGGTCAAATGTTATGGGGTTCAGTTTTTTAAGTTTGTGAAATGGGAAAAACCCAGGAAAAATTCATAAATTAGCCACTTCGTTGTTTAAGCCGCGGGGTTCAAAACGTGGAGAAAAAGTAGCGGCTTATAGTCCGAAAAATACGTTAAATAGATACCACCAAGCTGCAAACGGAACAAGATCAAAACACAGCGTGCTTTGCACTGATTGGTGGTTGCTGAGTGCTGGACAAGTCATGATTGTGCTAAATGTAGTTGAGTAAAAAGTGAGATATTTGACTTTGTAATGTAGTGAAGTTTAAATTCTCATCGAATGGAAATACTTCAGTAAAGTACAGATACGTGAAAAAGCTATTTAGGTACAGTAATGAATTAAATTTACTGCGTTACTGTCAAAAACTGATGGTGACTAGTGGCTAAATATGAATTTGATTGGAAAGGACCAACTGCAGGAACTACCAAGAATCCAAAAAACCTCGAAAAAGTCTTCATAACCCAGGAACAAACAAGAAAAAAAAAACATGGAAACATTAAATTTATATCAGGAGACAATAAAACTCTAAACAATGATAGATAGATAGATAGATAGATAGATAGATAGATAGATAGATAGATAGATAGATAGATAGATAGATAGATAGATAGATAGATAGATAGATAGATAGATAGATGTAACTGGTGTGCAGGTTTTACAGTGTGGAAGTGTGGCACATGTAGACAGACAGACAGACAGACAGACAGACAGACAGACAGACAGACAGACAGACAGACAGACAGACAGACAGATATATTAGATGGACAGACAGACAGAGTTAGAGACAGACAGACAGACAGACAGACAGACAGACGTAATTAGATAGAGTTATACAGACAGACAGACAGACAGACAGACAGACAGACAGACAGACAGACAGACAGACAGACAGACAGACAGACAGATAGATAGATAGATAGATAATGAGCACCGCACTAGCCCCGCCCACTTAGTCCCAAGTTGTATCTATACCAACCCCAAAACTGCTCCTGGCTTTTCGTGCTTCCAGGAAACAGATGCTGAGACTGTGTTGGAATGCAAGATGTGAGACTTCTGAGCCGACTGGAGCTAAAGGCTGCCACAATGGCCAGTGATATATGAAAGGACAAAAAAAACAACAAAAGACGACGAAGAAGAAGAAACAAGCAGTGACAGATGAGTACAACATCTGGGTTCCATTATTCTTTTTTTTATCTGTAGGGTTAGCACTCATTACACACACATACACTACATCAACCTCTTCCTAGCCTTCCATAAACATTCTCTATCTATTGCTGCATCAGGCACATCACACACACACACACACACACACACACACACACACACACACACACGCATCTCTAGGCCAGACTTTTAATCAGGTTCTTTAGAAGTGCTCAGCGATTATACATCACCATCAGCCTGATATTTACTGAAGCGCTTCACGCAGGGACGCCATTGTTCTGCTCAAGGGCAAGACGACCATAAAAACCCTGGCTTTCTCTTTTTCTCCTCCTCTACAGGCACTCGTCCAGCCTGAGCTCTTTAACGTCTCCCAGAGAGCTGTGCATTCCTGCAAGGCCTCTCGGTCCTGGTGAGGAACACAGGGCTTAATAATATGTTGATGATACACTTGCAACTCTTGCGTTCGCAATAATCGCCTTTTCCTAGTAGATATTCAGCGTAACTTCGGTCTCATCTGGCAGCAGAAAGGATCAGATGAAAGAGCAAACAGGAGGCAGCATAAAAACTGATATCCAGGAAGCACAGAGACCAAGGAACATAGTACATTTAAAGTACGGTAATCGAAACCAGGAAATTCAACCCTGAAAATCCAAAGAAGAACTTTTTGTAACCAGGAAATTTCAAGCCTAAAATTTCAAACTTAAAAATTCTAACCAAGAAATTCAAACTTGGGTATTCAAATGTGGAAAAAAAAATAAATAAATTATAATAAAAAATGTAAAACAAACAAACAAACAAACAAACAAACAAACAAACAAACAAACAAAAAAAACCATTTAAACCTGAAAATTTAAACTAGGAATTTCAAAACAAGAAATAAAAACGTGAAAATTCAAACCTGAAAATTCAAACTAGGAAATTTAAATGTGGAAATAAATAAATTAATAAATAAATAAATAAATAAATAAATAAATAATAATAAAGAAATTCGAACAAACAAACTAAAAAGAAAATGGAAATTTAAACCTGAAAATTCACACCATGGAAATTCAAACATGAACATTAAAACCAAAAAATTCAAACCAGGAAAAATAAAAAATAAAACCTGGAAATACAAATCTGAAAATTCAAAACCAGGAATTTCAAACCAAGAAATAAAAACCTGGAAATTCAAACTTGGACATTCACACCAGGAACTCCAAAGCTGAATACCCAAACCAAGACGGTCCAACCTGTAAATTTAGACCAAGAAATTCAAACCAGGATACAGCTCAGAGAAACTAAATTCTCTAAAACCACTCCTCCTCCATCACTACAAGAAGCAGAGCTTAATGTGTCTCCTGCACAAGATGTAATCAGTTATAGAAAACCAAAAAGATACTGGCTGGCTGTTTTCTCTCTCTTGTACCTCTGTGCCATCAAAATGAAGCATTACTCCTTTCCAGTGCTGAGACACTTCAACATTACATTAATGACAACTCCGTTTTGCATTGCTTAGTTATTGTTATGGGGGCAATGAAGCGAGAAAGAGCTTGATTACCCTCTTGGAATCTTTAGAGCCCCATGAAGTAAGAGTCATGCTCTTGCAGCAATTATTACATCATCAAGCATTCTAAATAGCCACAATTTACATCTTCTACAATCTCTGAAGCACTTCGCATTCCTCTTGAAATAATGAACTGTACACGTTTCATTCTTAAACTTAAAAGAAATCACTACTGATGGTTGGGGTCATTCTGGAAGAGACCACTCCCATTAAATCATGTTCATTGTTTTTTTTTTTTTTGTTCCTTCTAATAAGTGGAGCTGAAACTTATCATAACATATCAGACTCCAAATTCATTCTTTAGTCCATTTATGTTTTTTTTTTTTTTTTGATTCGCTATTAAAAAACAAAATTGTCCCTTTTTTGATTTAACATTTAAAGCAGAAGGAGAAAATGACATTTATTAATTTTCTCTATTCGTTTAATCGGTGCTCGAATTGAGTCAAGTTTTATGGGAGGTCCCCGGTTGTTGTAATCTTGGGGGACCCTAATGCCTTATAGGCAGTCCAGTATACATTTTTTTTTTTGCTGAAATCAAATGTTTAAGGATTACAATTTAAATCGGCATTACGAAAGATCTGCTGCTTTTTCACTTTAAGTTGCGATGCTAGGTTTTTTTTTTTTAACATTGCAAAAAATTATATATATATATATATATATATATATAAATAATTCTATCTTCCACATTTTCTTATTGCACTGTTTTATTTACCGTTTCTTCTAGTGGGATGTCATATATATTGGAACTTACTTAAGAAGATTATAAGCAATAAGTATATATCAAATATATTTTATATATATATATATATATATATATATATATATATATATATATATATATATATATATATATATATATATTCAGGACCTCTAAAACCATTCCAATTTCCCACGTGGCCCTTTTGGAAAAAGAATTGCCCACCCCTGATATATTGTAACAGTTAGTCTGAGTCTTATTGAGCTGCATTACACCACCCAGCCATGGATTATGTAGTCTATAATGTAACAGCACACCCTGTTGTGTTTTTAGTTTAATTTAGTTTTACTCAGCTAGCGTATTTAGCAGTGCCTTGTAACTGGTGTCTGTATCACGATATAAGTTCGACATTGAAAACTGTGATAGACTGACGTACTAGGATATTGAAATATTCCCTGATTCATTGTCAGCCAGGTAAAGACGAGACTTTATTAAAATGTAGCAGCTAATGCGCACGTAAAGAAAGCTATCAAGCTCCTGGGAGACACATGGGCAGCTTCGAAGGTCACTCGACCGATCAAAATCGATCCGCACCTGGGCACGTCTGCATGTGGTTTTCAATTGGGCGTGAATGACGAGCGAGGCAAGGGGGAGCTGTGCATGCGCAGAAAACCAGGCACGCTCCCTACGAGTGCGACACGTTTGACTCGTGTGGTCAAGGGCAGGAAAGATGGAGAGATTGACAGATTAATAGCGGATGTAAATGCGGATGTGGAAACAGGTATGAGGGGTAGGGGATGTAGTAATCCTCGTGTATAAATTCAGAACCTGCTAAGCCTCTATAGCACTTTTATTTTGACACCCTGACACACATAGCATGATAATCATGAGATCAATACACACTTATACACGAACCGTGACACACCTTTATTCACCTTTACTGGGGCATGAAGGATGGTTCCAATTATTTAAATCATGTGATCAGCATTTTGTGAGGTCCCCATAATGATACACAGATTTGACAGTCTTGAGATTTGAAAAAACCTGGGTGTAGGTATTGCGATAATTAGCTACAGAGATAACTAAGTCAGACGAAGAACCTCACCAAGATGGTAAAGCCAGTGTGTGTGTGTGTGTGTACATATGTGTGTGTGTCTGACAGCCATATTGATTTTGGAACAGGGTTCTGCGTTGTTGCGGATATAGGGGCGATGAGGTGATTAGGCCTTTCCCAGGTGTCTCGTCTCATTTCAATGTGGTGCGCGTGCAACAACCCGGATCGATACGGGCCTAATCATCATCGCCGATTGCCTGATTATCCACACGCTCACACACACTTTGCGAGCGATATCTGCTGTGTAGAGTGAGCCACATCTTGAGAGGCCCCGCCCACTTTCACACTATTTTCGACGTGACCTGCGTCAGCCTACGTTATCGTAAACACGTAATAACGACAACAGAACGATGTTATGTGTTGAAGACACACTTAACCAGAATGAGCCTGGTTAATATGAATGCCTTCGTTTGAATACGTTTCCGTAGTAACATCTTATTTCGAGACTTGTATGCTTCATATTAATAAACCGATTTAAAAATCTGTGTAACTGTTGATATGGTGATGCTTTCGGTAAAGAAGCATATATGCATATATTTAGTCAGAGTAACAGTCAGGGGTTTTTTTCACCACAGAAAAGTCTTCATTACAGATCTGTGGTGTCTTTGTAACAGCAATTTCGTCTTATAAACTTAAATAAAAAAGAGGCAAAAAAGAGAGTAGTGAATGCTACGATAACCGAAATAGGATCAAATGATATTTGTAGATGAAATACTATCGTATAGGGTTCATGCCTAATTCCTGCGGCTCTTCAGCTAGCATAAAAAGCGCCACTCTGTGTTTCTTTAAAAAAACCAGCACTCCACCACGATGGAAGAAATGGAACTTTAATGAATCGGAAAAGCTTCCCTCGTCTGAACTCGCTTAACGAATAAGGTGTTCTGGGAAATGGTGAATCTTTAGCGTAAAGCCGTGCTGATACGTGGTAGATGTGTTTATTCCCTCCCTCTGTCGCAAAATCTCTCTGCTTCTCTACCACATCCTCTTCTAATCTCTTTTATCTGTGTGTTTATCACTCCTCCGCTATTCTCGAGCTCTCACTCGCCTTGGGCTGCCCAGACAGCAGATCATTGGCTAAATTGATTTACAGCATTGTGGGTAATGGGATTCCTTCAGGGCACGGCAGACTTTTCGCACTTCTCTCCTCAATCAACCTATCAAAACTCGGTTTCGGCCTGCCACTGACACCTTGAGTGCAATCTGTCCTGGACACCCATACGCACATACCGAGGCTCATCTGATTACTTGTTCCGGGTTTCTTCTCTCTTTCTTTCTCTCTCTCGCTCACACACAATAACATACACAAAATCGTCAGTTAATTACTTTGGAAATGAGTTTGCATGTTATAGCTATTTAACTGATTAACAACTAATTTAACCAATTAATTTATTACATTTGTATGGTTTACAGTACAAAATTTTGCAAAACAGAGCAATTTACACTACCCTAATGTATATACTTTAGAGCAGTGGTCCCCAACCCCCGGGCCGCGGACCGGCACCGGCCGCACAGAAACAAATCATAACTTACATTATTTCCATTTTATTTATTATCTGATTCTGAACGATGTTATATTTTGGAAAATGACCGGATTCGCTCCGCCACATCTGTCTATGACTCACTCTTGATGCATGTCATGATGCCTCGGTCACATGACTTTCCTCCATCCGCTACCTTCTTAAAGAGGCTGCTCCGGCCAATAACACATGATACATTACTGCTAAATTCAAAACCCCAAGCGAGCAAAATGAACAAAAAACAACACAGTGGATTTACGTTTAATATAATATTTAGAAAATATTTTTATGTTTCCCGTGGGCTCACCACCTGCAGGAGGGACCGTAAGGGACGGTGCTGTGAGGATTGGGCAGCAGTCGAAAGGCGGGGGCCTGCTTGGACTGCTGCCCCCGCGACCCGAATTATGGATAAGCGGGAGAAAATGAATGAATGAATAAATGAATGAATGAATGAATATTTTGTTGTATTTATCCGCCACACCTTAAAGGCCGGTCCGTGAAAAGTATTGTCCGACATTAATCCAGTCCGTGGCGAAAAAAGGTTGGGGACCGTTTATATGTGTAGGCGACGGCGATAAAAAGCTAAAGTTGGGCATTGAAACAACAAAAACACAGAAAAGATATGAGCTCTAACACCGAGACAACTGAACTCTGTACATCCTGGTAGCGTCCCAAAGTATCGTACGGAAATTTAAATGGCACGCAAAAATAAAAATATTTTTACGATTTTTTCCGTATCGGAATTGTCATCGTAAGATCATAAGGACATTGTAAGGTTTGTAGGTACATTAAAGTTATATACACATATAGTTCAAGTTTCTAGATGTCCCCAGAGTTCCCAGTTAATACACTTAAACATCATCACAAAAACTAAGGACAAGTTGAGGACAAATTAAGTTCTGCAAAAATCAGGGAAGATTTGATCAGTTACAGGTATAATGCCAGATCTTAACATGTGCACCCACCACCATGCTTCACACATGATATCTCATTTTTTAAATGAGATTTGGCGTGAGCAGCTAACACAAAAAAAACAAAAAAAAAAACAGCCACTGATATTCCCATCGAATCAGGCCCAGGATTTCCAAACACCCCCCCACCCCCCTTGTGGAATGCACTTAGTCTCCAGTAAGTGACAACCCATTGCTGCCATAACCAAGGAGATGGCTTCAGCAATCCAGTGGAAGAGGTCCTATTTACGACGGTATTTTTTACGAGCGCTGAAACAGCAAACACACCAGCTCAGGCACTGGTGAATTATAGTTAATGGCAAAACTTTGGGAACACCGAGTACGTGAGGAATTGAATACATGAGGAGATGAAGATTTAGGGAAATTGTTTCTTTTCTAGTCTTGGATAAAATGAAACAGCTAGCTCAAAAGATTCACTGAAAGGGTTGCATTTTGAATAATACATACTATACCACTAAGGTAAGCCCTCAACTGGCATCAAAGCCACCATGGCAGGCACTGGTTTGGGGTGAGATACCTATCCCCTGAATGAGATACTTTATAAGTACCCTTATTCAAATGAGATGCATGTGATGGCACTCTAAGACAGGTGAATATCTGAGGGCCAACCGACCTGTCAGCAGCTTTAGACAATTTATGTGAAGCTTGCGTAGGACCACTTTTCCCATATTGGTTTTCCAGTAAGAAGGTCTGACAGAATAGTTGTGTTTTTTCCCACAAAATTTACACATGGACTGCCAAACATGCCTGTGGCTATAATCAATATAGTGCAGAAATAACATGATGTAATAGATAAATGAATTAATGGATGGATGGATGGATGGATGGATGGATGGATGGATGGATGGATGGATAGATGTACATGCACACAATCAATCACTCATTGGCATCAATGGGCCAAGTGAATATACCCAACCCATGAAAAATCCCATGAAAGACAGACCATCCCTGAGGAATGAAAAATGGCTCAGCATCAAACCTGGGAATGTGAGAGTATCCCTTGATGAAATATTCACCCTAGCAACAGACCCCAAGGCTTTCATTGATGCCATGAGGCTCAGCAACCACAGAAATGCTCAGACCCGTCCCAGAGAAAAATCCCAGTGCCTGACTGCATAGCAGCATGGACGCCATGTGTGTAGGATACAGATATGCCAAACGGCAGAACCAGACATTCATAGGATACGTTTTTATGTACACAGACTATGATCCAGGTGTGCTGTCACGTGAAATGAATCATCTATCAAACCATTTCTTGAAATTCACAGCACTGTCCCCTAGAATGTATCTCTCCATAAGCTGAGGAGCAACACGGCTTTGTTTAAAATTGCAGACGTGGCAACTGACTTCTATTTACATTACTTTATATGGAAATATAAATAATGGTGAAATCATGTTGACAAAAACAGAGCCGATGAAAGGAAGCAAAGTCTTGATGCTTCAAAGATGTTATCTCGGATACTGCCTGAACCAAAAAATTAATTCTTATGCTAATTTTTCGGTTTAGAATAAACGACAAACTATGACACTTACATTTGAGCGCATTGAAGGCCAACTCATAAGCCCTGCGCTTCCACACCTCATCCTTAACTTTCAGTGCTTTGACCGTCGACTTCTTCCCGTAGCCGATGAGCTGGTGAGCGGCGCCCTTGTCCTGCTGCGCGTTCCGGAAAATTGCTGCAGCGTCGAGGTAGACGTGGCCGGGATCGCTGCTCGGATCCCACTCCGGAACGAAAGAAGGGTCTTGACCCAGGGTCGGGGGTGACGGAGAGGTCCAGTGGGCTAAAGGTGATGAGAGTTCTGTCCGAGAGGAATGTGTGAAGAAGCGAGACAAAGCGCGACGAGAAGCGGCCTGCTTCACCATCCTGGTTCCTTCGGTCTTCTTCAGAACCAAACATACAAGGAAACAGAATCAAACACCATGGCAATATACATACTGAATTACATAACACGTACATCCAGTTGCCAAGCAATAGACACCGTCTTGCTTTCGAATTTTAACTATAACACTTTAAAGCAGGGGTCCCCAAAAACCAGGCCAAGGATCATTCGATCAATGCCATATTTTACATAGAACTACTGGGTTTCTCCCAATAAGTTAATATACAGCTTTCATTCTATTGTTTTGTATAAAAATGTAAGAAGAAAGAATCGTTTAATATTTTTTAACATGCGTGAATAAATCCACCCCTATGGCAGATTTAAGTTAAGTTTCGCTTTCCTTGATCTGTGAGCGTCATCATATTTAAAAAAAAACCCAACTCCGATACCACCTATTCAAGGACACCCCTGATTCAAATCAACATCCATTTATTTAATTTGTAACTACTGAAAAAAATGCATCACCATAGCAGTTACAATGGGATGTGTATCGCAGAATCGTTTATCACGATATGGACAGTCTATCGATATATCACTCAGCCCTATGGCAAGTCACAATCAATCGAACAGGTAGTTAACACACAGATCTGTAGATCTCAGAGGACAAATCTCAGTTCAGTGATCTACCGAATTATTTCTCGTCATTGGTACATTACATTGCAAAAAAAAAGTTTGAATGAGTGAGATTTTAGACTTACCAGTCCTCGCATTGTGCCCCAGCTAATAATTTACTCATGTGGACTCTAACTTATATTGTTCACATCCACATTATTTCACGCTACATCTCTGCCTGCATTTCGGTTCTTCCTCCGCGACATGGAAGTTGCCTTAAACATATCCTGCCAAATTTTCCTCTATTTTTATTTATTTCTCGCCCGCAAACTTCCTAAAGCGCGAGTAGCGACACCGGAGCACGCTGGAACGGGAAGCTCGAGTTACCATAGCAACTCCATGCAAATTAGGGGCGTGTGCTTCAAGGACGGTAAAAGGTGAAAACGGGCGGAGACTGATTACCATAATAAATTAATGCACGAGCTTGGAAAGTTTCTAGAATGTTGTCATATTTGTATTTATTTATCCCTGCTGAAGTAAATGAGCTATTAAATAACATATGTAATTATATAAACATAAGCAATAAAAAGTTTTGTAAGATTTGTAAGAACTTGAAAAATGTTTGTTTGTTTGTTTGTTGGTTAGCTATATCCAAAAACATTTTTCCCCCCTCAAAGAAAGGACATAAATGAAACCAACAAAGATGAATGAATAAACAAATAAATACATATTTTCCAAAAAATCTGTACATTATTACTTTTTTTACATTTAACAAATATTTATTCTTATCGTATTCATTAATATAAATTTATTTGTGATTTTTTTTTTTTAGATTATGTTAGATCAGTGTAAAGTAATGGCACTAAAAAAAATAAAAAATAAATTAACAAATACATTTTAATAATTGTTCATTCATTTATTTACTGAATAATATGACACATAATACTACATTTGTTTTTGAAGAAAAGTTTCACTGTTTGTATGTTTATTTTATTTTTTTGAGAAATAAATATAGAATACCAATCGTCCAATCACGTGACAGAAAAAAAACACAACATAAACAAAAATAAAAGCAAATAAATATATTAGCAGACAAAATTTTGTATTAATTAAGTAACTGATTAAAAGGTTTATTAATTCTTGTGGAGTATTATGTGTGCGTTCGTTTATAGAGAGACCAAAATCGAACAAAAGTGAACGATTTTCTCACGAAACAATGAGAAATGCATAAGTTATTAATTTCTGTGTGAATAAATACTGTCTTTTGCCTTTTTGTTTATTACACACACAACATGACAACCATTTGGTTTCAAATAAACTACTTGGAAATTTCAATCCAATAAACATATTTTAAAGAACAAAACTGTCCATTTGGATCCCATGTGAGCATGATTTAAATATGCATTTGCAAATTTGCTTTCGATTTCAAATATGTGAATATTTTATTCAAAAATGTGTTATGGTATATCAATAATTACATGTAGTTGCACATATATTCCTTTGACCCAAGACGTTCAGAGATGTGAAACAGCTAGCATGAGCCGTGTGTGTTTGTGCTCGCGTTAAATCTCACAGCCATCTGATTACTACTGTAAGAATATTAAAGACCTGCTGCTCATAAATTCATTGCTTTTTCGAACAGTAATAATAAATCCCAAACTCCTCTACTAGGAAACAGCTGTTCTTCATACAGCCATGGTCTAATAGCAAGGGAAAAGGTGCAGTCCCATCATAAACTATGCCTTCCCTCTATCTTTCCCCCTCATAAAGATGGTCAGTTGAGGTGCACCTCCTATCACCATGCTCCAGATGTGGCCCTGCCATCGTATAATGATGGGATTCATTGGGCAATTGGAAGGAAATCTGGTCTGATTGAGCAAAGGGCTTGGGTAATTGCAGCCGTAAGCATTAACATGGAGCAGAGCTCCGTGTTTGTGAGAGGCGTTCAGTCAGAAACGGCTTTTCATTTTGAAGCTGCTGATTCAACACTTCGAAACACTCAGGACGGGAGACAGTTTAGGTTCAATCAGCCTTTCTGCTGCGAAACTTCTGTGATTGCATTCCCTAATCCTTGGTCTTTGCTTTCCACATTGGGTCGACTGGAAAAAGATTCCACTTTTATTTGTTTGAGTTCACAAAATTAAGTAATACATGTTATTCTTTACCAAGTAGAACCTTTCTAATAAAACAGCTCTTGTTGGGTGAGTTTAATCATACATACTTAACAAGATGCTCTATTGTAGATGTCATGGAGGCATAGTGTTAGTAAATATTACACGATGCTGCCCCCTAGTGGAGGTGAAAGTTCACTACAAATGCTGCTATAGGAAAACAATGAACAAGATGGCCATATTAAAGTTTATACAGATTCTGTTGTGGCACTCTCAGCCAATCAAGAACTATCTTTTAATTCTATTCTAAACTCCATTCATTTGTAATCTAGGATTTGAGCCAATGCTCAGGTGGGTTGTGCTTTTTTTTGTGCTATTCTTGGACTCTCAACCAATCATATGCATTCTACTAAAATCATAGTTAATCATTGGCCAATACCCTGGATCTGGGATTCTAAAGTGAGCAATCACATTCTACAATAGAGTTCTCAGCCAAACCTGGTTATTATAATGATCTAGAATTCTCACGAATCACATTGGCATTTAATTCCGTAACTTCTCAGCCAATCACACAGATATTCTGGAAATCTCAGGCAATCATTCTGGAGCTTTGGAACTCATACTAAAATAATGTTTTTTTTCCCCCCCAGAACACTCAACAATTACACTGTATTATACTCTGGAGCTTTCATCCAATCATGTCCATTTTGGAGATTTTAACCTGTTAGCCAATCGAGTGGATTCAATTCTGGCTCCTTCAGCCATTTACACACGGGCTATTCTAGAACTTCGATCCATCATGTATATTGTGGTGTTCTGTACGTTCCTGTGCTTTCTATTCTGAGACTCTAAGCCAATCATCAATCATAAACATTCTGTTTTTCAGACAGCCTTGTTGGCTTTAGAGTTCCAGAGTCATCAGTCATCAGAATCCGGTGTTTTCAACCCCGACATCATTCCCAATCATTACGCATCACTAATGATCAGAAGTGAATGTTCTGGAACGTGCCATCATTCTTTTCCAGAGCTCTCAGTGAAATTGTCTCTCACAGCACACCGGTCCCTCGCAGAATTTTGATTTCAAGGCACAAATAGTTGCCACAGGAACAAAAGAAGAACAGAACACATATTGCATCTGATATCTGACACAGCGTTTCCACTCGAGTTAGTGGGCGCGTGTTAAGATATGCTCAAACAAGCACAATCACATCGTCATGACGACTTGCCGATAATGAGAATACTCATAAGGAAGACCATGGCAAAGAAGATCCACATGAAGAACCTGTCCAACACCTTGGCCACCTTCTTCCATTCTGCTACTTTTAGGGAGGTCAACTTCTGATCGCGGAAGCAGTTCGCAATGTACTCAACGTTCTTGATGAGCTTCGGGTCTCCTCCGAAACCGCCGCTATGTGGCCCACAAAACATGCAAGGGTCAATGGTAAGATTTGCTGAAGGCAGCTTTTCATCATCAGGACAGCAATGGAGACCAGATGGGTTTCTGGACGGTTTTGGGTTATGCTGAGTTGGTTTCTTTTGAGGGTTCTTTGTATGGCATTTGTCTGTATGCTTCTTCCTCGCCAGTGGTAAGGTGCAGCTCTCGCCAACTTCGTAGACAAAGAAGATCTTGCTCATGTAGCCGATGATGAGCACTTTGGCCCAGCGAGGGACTGGTTTGGCTTCAGCACCACAGAAATGGATGTTCATAATGAAGATGGTGAGCGAGGTGGAGGCCGTAATCATCGTCATCGTCGCTATGTAATATTTCCCTGAAACCGAAGTATTCTTGAGTTAGTTTATTTGTTCATTGAATTCAAACATATTGAAAAACAGAATTCAAACAGATCTTAGAGAGATTCAGTGACCAATTCCAATGAAATCACTAATTTAATTGCGTATGTACGAGATGGTATCAAAAGGTTTGGAGACTGGCTCCGTCTACAAGAAAACACTCTACTTATCTACGTTTACACACTATCACTTTCAAAATGGTCCCCTTGCACAGCAATACAGCGTTTCCAGCGTTCCTGCCACTTCTGGAATGTATCCTGGAAGTCTTCTTCCTGAAGAATCCCAGAGGGCAGATACTCCAAGTTTGACTTCTCCACATGACTCTTCTCATTAGGCTGAGCTTTCTTATTCTGACTGCCTTGAGTCAGGTCACCGTTCATTAGTGATTTTATAGGGTCTTTGGAGGTCAGTGTTTTTGCTTCTTGTTCTTCATCTTGCTTCATTGAACCACCATTGCCATTGACATGCTACGGTAAGCTTGTTTCTAATCTATTTTCTGCCATGGAAGAACTTGATTCAGTTGAACCCTTTTTCATTTACGGCATGCAATTTTGCTGCTTAAATTAAGGCTGCCTTCCAAATCTTTCGAGGAACCTCCATTAAGCTCAGTGTCTGTTATTAATGTGCCATTCCCTGTTTTGTGCTCTGGTTTTGGTGCTACTTTTTGCTCTGTTTCTCATCTTCCTAAACTCTCCAGTGATGTTCTCTTGCTCTTGAAGTGCACGTGCCACTCAAACACCTCGAACAACCCATTGCAGCATCTCCGTATGTTTGCAGATTTGCCCAGTTTCACGCAGAATATTATGTTTGCTCTTTGATACCACCCTGCATTTATGGTGTGTAATGTACGACTGGCTCACCTATGAGTGGAACGCTCTCGGAGGGTGGCATGCTCTCGGCCACCACCAGCTGGAAGACCGTGAGCGCCAACAGCACGGTGACACCCAGGGAGACCTTCTCACCAGAATCTGCAGGCAGGAAGAAGCCAAGAGGCGCCAGGAAGGAGATGAGAAAGCAGGGCAACAGCAAGTTGAAGACATAGAACGAGGAGCGTCGGCGTAACAGCAGCGTGTACGTGATGTCCGGGTAGGGATCCGAGCAGCACCCATACATGATCACATTCTTGGTGGCAGGCATGCCGTCACACTCCCACTCCACGTTCTCTACCAGGTCGGAGAGGTCACCGCTGGCCATTGCCATGGTGATGTCCACCTGGATCAAAAACCAATGCTTATTGTAGCATTTGAACAAACCGAGTAAAAGAGTGGATATATACTGAAGTTCAACATGGCCGTAATTTAGCAAGTACCATAGCTTGTTTACTGAACTGAAAACTGTGCACGTATGTGTACCTGATTGCCGTTATAGGTCCAAGAGCCAAAAGTGAGATTACATTGCTGGCTGTCGAAAGGGAAGTAGGACACGTCCACCACACATGAACTTTTGGTAATGGCCGGAGCATCCCATGTGATCTCACCGGTGTATCGCAGCACAACATTAGTGTCCACTGGACCAGGCAAATCTTCATCGGCTCTACACATGCATATTATTTAAGCCAAAATATACAAGCAGAACGTGTTGAAAATAAAAAGTGGCATAAATCGGTGGTTTTATACTGTACATCTGCATGTGTGACAGAGAATACATCGAACAGGCATAACAATATGACCACCTGCCTAATATTGTGTTGGTCCCCCTTTTGCTGCTTAAACAGTTCTGATCTATTAAGTATTAACAGCCTTAACTTCTTCGGCAGTTTGAGCTACAGGAGCCCGTCTGTCGGATCGGACCACACAAGCCAACCTTCACTTTCAACGTGCATCAATGAGCCTCGGCCTCCCAAGACCATGTCGCCGGTTCACCACTGTTCCTTCCTTAGAGCACTTTTGATAGATACTGAGCACTGCAGACATCCCACAAGAGCTGCAGTTTTGGAGATGCTCTAACCCAGTCGTCTGGCCGTCCCAATTTGGCCCCTGTTCCATCTCTTTTTTTTTTATTCTGCTTCTAACACATCAACTTTGAGCACAAAATGTTCAATTAATATGTTTACTTAATGTGCCTAATATGCCCCACCCACTTATATGTGCCAGAATGAAGAAATAATCAGTGTTATTCACCTCTCCGCTTATAATGTTATGATGTCAATGTTATGCTTGTTCGGTGTAGTCCCCCTATACAGCACTAGGTCTGGTTTCTGAATTCTGAATGCACATTATGTACTTGTTATAAAGCACTACATCTGGTCTCCACACCAGGCTGCTGGGGATGCGAATGACCTCGAGGCCATCATACTCTTCTTTATCCCACTTCAAATAGGCATCATACCATGTCTGCCTTATCCACAGGTACGCTATAAGGACTTGGTTGCGCTCGTCCTACACAAAACACACATACACACAATTAATAATGTACTTAAATAAGTTAAATTCAGTAATAGTGGGATTAGGAGGCTAATGAAACACTGGATGGGTAGTCCGAGATCAATATAACCAATGATGCAATGGCTGAGGGAATTCTCTCACACACTGTGTAAAAGAAGACACACAATTGCATAATCTTGGGTTATTCAAAGGTCTGGCTGTTAAACTATTCCCAGTCATATATTCAAGTCATTCTAATGTGGTTTGAAATTGTAGTTGTACAGAACTACAGAAGTCATTAACTATTGCATGTCCAGAGTGCACGGTCTTAGTGACCATTTTGCAAAGACTACTTAATGTAAAGCATGTGATGGGGACCGTTTCTCTGAGACCATGTGAATTCAATATCATGAGAGTCGAGTAATGTGAGCCATGTCACCTAAATTAGGCCAGAGGGACCAGGTCATGGAGGCCAATTCACAGAGACTACATTATAAGCACCAGGTCATACAGGAGTACAGTACATCATTACATGATGGGACCTACTGTATGTCATCAAGACCCTGTTATCAGGACTGCATTGGACTGCAGACCGTTTCTAAAGGAGCATGTCATAAGGTATGTGACACAAATAGGTTAGGAGGACCATATAGTAAAGTTTGTGTCAAACTGACTGTATTGTGAGAACATTGATTTTAGGAAATAGACACAGTTCCAAAGGTGCGAGACGTAAAGACCAGGACGTAATGGACTGTGTCATGAAGGCTGGATCATCAAGGAAAAACCACATGCTAGTGAACATGCAATGCGGGCTGCATCCAGGGGGCTCATTGACTGAGGCCTACATAGTGAGGACCATATTATCAGGATCATGTTACAGAAGCTGAATCATGGGAACCAGAATATGGGAACCAATTTTTATAGAAACTAGGTTTTTGGGGAACACATTTTTGAGGTCAGGTAAAATTGGGATCTATAGTAACAGGCATTAGAACCACATTGTAAGATCCAGGCCATAGATCTAAAGCAAAGTAATAAAAACATCGAGTGGGGACCTCATTAGGTTCCGCATTACCCTTTCACAGAACATTAACACCGCAACAGAATAGACTGTGTGTACTCACCATGTCTTTAATCTGAGACAATGTGACCTGCAGTGTGACGTTGAGTGTTTTGTCTGTGTCTTCCACGGGCCGCAGAGCACTCGAATAGTTCTCCATAAGGTCATTCAGTAGTTGTTGTGCAAAGTGGCCTTGGGCAGCATGAGCTACTGGACATCAAGAAACACACATCTACTCCATCAGTCAGGGTGGGCACAAAAAATTCTGTCACATGGTTGCTTGCATAACTTTTGCCCTTCATTGAACTTTGAGCAACAACTTAAATTTGAAACACATGTAAATTAGGAATATATCCTAAACCTACTGTCCATAATATTGTTATTTACAACTGTTATGGAAAAAAACCTGATAGATTAAGTTAAAACTGTAAAACTTGGAATTGCTTTAGTATTCACACCTGCTGCAATGACGGGGAACATCAGTGTCTAAATGGACTAGTTAAAGAAAAAATATAGTCGTTTCACAAAAAGGACAAGAGGAATGAGTGGAGAAAACACAACACACTTACCCTTCAACAACATTGTCAAAAAGAACACAGCCACAACTGTGTAGCTCATGATCCAGCTGATGGAAGCATATGTAGGGAAGAAATGGATCAAACCAACGATGTATGCCAGCCAGCATACTGCCCGTCAGATCATGAAACACTGCACCAGGTGGTTTCTTTTTACTCTGTTGTGATGCGACGGCTGTGTCCCAAATGCTCGTTCTGTATTAAGTAGCCTACTACAGATCAATTACTGGCATGGGCCAGAACTGCAAATGGATTAAGAACATTCCTAATATAGTAGGGTACATATGTAAATTAAGGAATAGAATCTCATTAAGCTCTCATTAGAACATATAGTGCACTAGATTGCGTTTAGACATGAATTAATATTTGGATTGAAAAAGATAAACACTTTTCTACTATAAATAAAGTGCACTATACATATATACAGTTTGGACACTTTGGTGATTCAAATAATCTTACAGCTACTGTTACTGTTTCCTGAGCCTACATAGTGCACTTCTCCGAGAAGACAAGCAGAGAGCTGAGTTGCAGCCCAGTGTTTTTGATTGTCAGAAAGAGACCTCACCAGTCGCTCGTGCCGAGACGCAAGAGGATATCACATCACACAGAAACCAGATGCGGCTGCACTCCAGCCACGCCGCCATTCAGCTGTCAATCAGCAGCAGACAGTCAGCGGCGATAACGTGGTCATGGAGGTGGAAATAAGAGGCCAGTGTGTCCCTGGATTGTTTTGTATCATTGTTCATGTTGAACTGACTTCCCTTTATTCATTCAGCCATTCGTCCAGGCTATGTATATGTCAAGTTCTGTATTCATTCATTCATTCATTCATTCATTCATTCATTCATTCATTCATTCATTCATCTGTTTGAACATATTTGGGATTTAGTCTACAAATCTCTAGCATGGTGTTAATTCATAAAAGGTTCCATATTAGATCACGTGTCGTGCAGTGTTTAGATGCTAAGTTTAGTTTGGTGATTTTAGAGTTCTAACATACACACACATGAAAGGAAACCCATACAGGGGCAGCAGAATGGCAATATTGGGTACCTTTGCCTCTTTACAATTCAGGGTATGATCTCAACATGTCTCTCTGGTTTCCTTACTTTTTGGTACATCAACACACGATAGCGAAGAGGCATGAGAGAACTATTCTTGTCTTGAGGTTTGAATATTTTTAAGTGTGGCTTTAAAAAAACGTGACCTCTGACTGAAGCACCGTCTCAGCGAGTGTTCACTGAGCCATCTGTCACCCCTTACACACACCTCAGTAAACACAAATTCATCCGCTCCACGTCCAAGAGATACACTGTTAGCTTTACACGCCATATATGTGTGTATATGTAGATGATTAGGCATGTATTAATGCGTGAACCTTCATTTAGTGGCAACTAGATCCGTAAAAGTCCACGATGAGAGCTTGCTACGATTTGGAAACGTCCCTAAAAATAGCTAGCTGAGATTAGCGAACCAAATTGTGAGAGCCAGGTCATAGTTCATTTCACAGATCTTCAAAGTTGTGTAGTCACAGTCTTGAATCTGAGACAATGTAACCTGCAGTGTGATGTCAAATCTTTCGTCTGTGTCTTCCACAGGCTGTTTAGCACTCGAATAGTTCTCCATAAGGTAATTCAGTGGTTGCTGTGTAAAGTGGTCTTGGGCTGCATGAGCTACTAGACATCAAGAAACAAACAAACTCAAAAAAATGTACAGCCTTTACCTCAGGAAGGGTGGTCCTACAAAATTCTGTCATATGGTTTCTTGCATTAACTATTCCCCCTCCAGTAAATCACATAATATTTGGGAAAATCACTTAATAGAACTAGCTAGGATTTGTAAAAATCCATAGCTAAGATTAGAGAATATTGATAATTATATCTAATAAAAATGAAGAAATATTGAAGGAACATTGGAATTTGTAAAAATCCACAGCTAGTTAAGAGTTGGGGAAATCCACAATGACAGCTAGCAAGATAGCTAAGATAAAAGAATATCCCTACATGTTGCTAATAAAAATGAAGGAATATTTAAGACTGTGACAATTTGTAAATATTCATGAAGATAGCTAGCAAAGAATTGGGGAAATCCATGAACATAGCTGGCTAAGATTTGGGAATATCAAAGATGTTACCAAATCCTAATGTTCTTAGGTATTGTTTGTTTATTAGCTATATTTCGGGATATTCTTTAATCCTAGCTATTTTCATGGATTGTTCCTAATTGTTAGCTAGCTATCTTCAGGGATATTGCCCCAATAGTAGCTAGCTAACTATTATTAGCTAACTAATATTTGTGCATATTCACCATTTATATTCATCTTAGTTAGTGATTTCTTCCTATATTTACAAAAATTAGTTAGTTATCTTCAGGGATGTTTCCTATTATTAGATAGATACCATTTAACAAAGTTAAATTTAGCAGAAACTAGATTATGTTCCCCCAAATCAACCCAGCTGACTAACATTTTATAATTGTCTATAAAGCCTAACTAGCCAGTAACGGAAAATAACGTTAGCCCAAAGGAAGTGCGTAAAACAGGTCAGGTCATTTAGCTAAAGTTAGGGACGGGGATTAAATAAAACTAGTGCGTAAACTTTAGAACGTGACAATAATAAATAACTAAGCTATGGATAATCGTGTTAGCGGAAACCACTAGAGGGGGAAACAAAATAAAAGAAAGATACATTTAGCACGATGAGTTAGCTTCATTAGCCACAAAACTCTTATTTTATTTTTTCCTTAAAACAATAATAAATAAAAGCATTGCCACATTGCTTTAATTTATACAGACTTTAATAGCTTTATTTACAGATGAAATCTTTTCTTTCTTTTGCGGATTCTTCAGTCGGTCCTTTGTTCTGCGAGTGCGATCCCGTGTACTTCTTGACACATTTCGTTTTTGTATTCCGTTGCAGTCTTGATCTTTTTTTGTGTTGTTTTTTTCCCCGATAACGTTATCAGGGTCACGTGTGATATTGGGTTTGTGTGTTTTTCATTCGGAATTAATGGCACTGCGGAAATGAGATTCGCCATAAAAGCGCTTGAGGGATTGCGCAAAAAATGGAAGTGAGCGAGCAGTTTGGGGATCTCCAGCACTCTAGGAGGAACCACATGATCAAGATGAAGAGAATTCCGAAGGGTGGCAATGATGGCAAAAAAATAAATGCGGAATTCTTTCAAGGGGAAAGGGACACTTAACTCAAATAGTTGATCGTATGAGTGCGAGAAGATGCGAAGTCGAAGGCGTGAGAGACGAAGGAGAAACGACAAATGCGGTGCCGAAAGAGAGAGAGAGAGAGGAACTGGAACTCGCAAAATGTGGCATGTCGGGTTTGGGGAGTCAGGGTGCAATTTATCTGTACAGGAAGTAAATCCGACTTGGATTTGGGTGGAGTCGGGGATAATGGGCGGAGATCAGGGTGCTGGAGGTTCAGTTGCTAAGCAACAACTCTGTTGCCGTCTCCACATCCCAGGATTTTGATGACAGCGCCACTATTACTGCGTTCTTAGGGGGGGGGGAAGAGGGGGGAGAAGACAGTAAATTTATTTCATGCTTGTTCTTAGATATAAATATGAACAAAACACATCTTGGAGGTAAAAATTGATCAAAACATACATTTTTTTATTTTTTTTTAATTCTAGAAAATTTTAGAAATTATTTATGATTTTTACATATTATTGTTATTATTATTTTTTATGTGTGCGCGTGTGTGTGTGTATATATATATATATATATATATATATATATATATATATATATACACACACACACACACACACACACACACACAGTATATATTCTGAAGAATGTGTAATACTCACTTTATCAAAGCCCATGGCACACAGTTTTTCTATTTTGCGCGTGTAGTCTGGACTAGAGACTGGTGCCCCTGCGTAAACGTGTGACCAGAGCCGAGCCGTCTGCTTAAACATCTCTGGGTTCTGCTTATACTGAAAACACACAAAACCATGCAGGATGGTACTCAGATGTCAGTAGTTTTCTGAGAAACAGTCTTTATCCATTTATACAAGATCTGGACAAAAGTTTGTGGACACCCGAGCATGAGATTGATATGTGCTTTTTGAACATCAGATCGTATCTGAATTTAAGAAAAAGATCGTCTTTTAAACAACAAATTTCACGTAGTAATGAACGTAGCCTCATTACATTCAACATAGCGTCCCATCGTGATTGAGCTGTTGCTTCTGCACGTGAGCCAGTGAGAAAATTCGAAAATTGGTTCAGTGCAAAGTTTGTCTCATCTGTCAAGAAATAGTGTCGGTGTGTCTGAAGAAAATTTCATTATGATGATAATAATGCTCGTTTGTCTGTATGGTGCGTGACAAAAAGAAGAAACTAACCAAGCATTATAAACACATTTAAAATCAGAATAAAATCTACACAATAATACTGGTAAGTCACTCACACCCATGTCATTTTCTGTTAGCCCTAATTAAAGCAAGTAAAGATTATGTGGCCCTCACAGTAGAAAGAAAAGAAAAGGAGAAAAAAAAAAAAAAAAAAAAAAAAAAAAAAAGGTTGGGGCCCCTGTTCTATACACTGCCCGTCCAAATACTTTTGTCCATAGAATGTATTACAGGTAATGTGCAATGTTCGAGCCACAATGTTTATCTCTCCTGAAGAATCAGAAAATGAATCAACACCTCTTGACCAATCGGAATCGAGAATTTCATACGAAAATTGTGCTAGAAAAGGATATGACGCACACACTTGCCAGATGATTTAGATTTCACAATCTGCTGAAAATATTCGGCCCACCTGATTGGCCACCACCGCATCCTGCGGATCGTCTGGTTCCGCCGCTGCCAATAAAGCCTGTAGGGACAGCAGGACTGTCCGGAGTGTCATGGCCGCTGCCCTGGTGCGCACATATAAAAAGAGACTTGTGTATGACAGTGTACAACATATTAGTTGATAAATGAGGCCACTATTTGGGAACACATGCCCTCCTTACACACACACATGCACACACACTAGCCCAAACAGGCTTACCACTGGTCCTTTAAAATATCCAGACATATGGCACCGGTTACTGAGCTGATGTTGGGATGCCAGATTTTTGTAATAAACCGTACCTGAAGCAGACACAGAAAACATCAGATGCCAGGACCAAAAAATATACATCAACACACGAATACATTAGAAACGTTCTACAATTCTACATCTCAAATTCGATCTAGCTAGCTATGATCAGTCAGAGAAAAAAACGAAAAAAAAAAAAAAAAGATTTTACTGTATATTTTGGCACAAAGGGTGCTTTCTCCCAAAAAATAAAAAAATAAAATAAATAAAATTGTGTTTCACTTTCCAAACCCTTTCTCTCTCTCACTCACACACAAAGGAATGTGTGTCAAATCCACCCAAACCAGATTAGCCTGGTCCTCGCTCACTCACATACCTTTGGAGGATTGAAGGGATACGTTTCTGGAATTTTAATTTCTAGCTGGTATCGTCCACCTGGCGCAGGAAAACATATGCAGAAGGAGATTTTAGGAGAAGCGCTAATCCAAGACATATAACAGAAAGGATCAAACTAGAACTTGATCTAATAATGTAAAGAAACGTTAAGAATATGCAAATACATTGTTTTGGCTTGGTCCAAGTGTGTTGCAATGTGCAAATCGTAAGCTACAGGGGGGAAAAAGAAATAAAAAGAAAGATGGCCGTACGTGGCAGTGACTGTAAAAAAAAAAAAAAAAAAAAAGGATGGAATGTGACCGGACGATGACTTTAACCACAAACTGATCTGCACTTCTTGCCTTCGTAAGGTGTGTCCGGCGGTCCTGCGATCTCCCCCTTCAGTTCTGTGAAGTTCTCATCCACCAGGTCGACTTTAATCTGGTTTTTACTCGTCTGTAGACAAAAGCGAGAAGTTTAAACGATAGAGCCGTGTGTGGCTACCGAGCAAAAACCTCCTCTGTATCACGTCTCTATCACAAGGTGTTTGTGCAGGTAGAAGACAGAGAGCACTTTCCTTTTACTGTCCTCCAAAATACGTTTGTTTTGTTGGTAAAGTAAATAATTTCAAAATTGGTAACGAGACCCATGTTGTCATCTTGTATTCTCATTCCTGTTTTTTTTTTTTTGCAGGAACACTATAAAACTATGCTAATTTCTGACAGGAAATAAGTTGCCATTGTGTGAGTGTTTACTCGAAACGCTACAATTCTCACCGCTTCAGAACGATCAGATTGAGGAGAAAAGGACGCCCTGGAGTCATGCGCCACAAATCCAGATGACTGCAAACACTATGTGAGCTTAGTAAACATGTTGTCTCATGGTTTGCCTTTGTTGCGTGTAACACACACCGTATTTGCAGTTGCGACTCGAACAGTGGCTCTAAACGTCGTGGCTCGATCTGATACCACTAAAGAGCCCGGGGGCAAATTAGGGACACCAACTCTACCTTGAGGAACATTTCTGGACCCTTTAAAGCAACCAGGCACCCTGGAGGTAAGTGGCAACCATGGATTCCAGGTAAATTCAGAAAAAGGTTCGGGTTTGGGCCCATTTTTATATTTTTGTGTTGCACTAAACAAACGGTGTCATGGCATACACACTTTTAGTGTGCATGGTAGGGAGGAGCGATACCAAAAATGGCCATGAGACGACGTGGCGTTCTTCAGCTACCACCATTTTCCTACGCAAAACAATTCCGAATGACTTTGAGCAGCTCTTTATGGACTATATGAAAAATGTATCTGCCCTCTTCCACATACACTACACGGATTAGTGACTATGTAAACGTATCATTCGGTAGAAAACAAACGGACACGAAAACATGTCGGAGCCTTCATATACATCGTTCCGAAGTCCCATCCCATTTACAGGTTCTCGCCCACTTTTGCGCCCGCTCCTTGTTCGATTTCGAAAAGAAAAATGCGTAGAAAGTATCCCAAGAACGCTGCTTTGTCTGTATGACGAACGTGGAAAGACGGGTAGAAGAAAATCGCTCCTATTGAGAAAATATATATATAATTAAGATCGATATTTTGGTCTGAGAATCGGTCGTTTCGATACAACCAAGGTACCGAACGCATCGATACTTCAGGTCCGTATCGCACGCCGTCTTGCGATTTTTTTTGGACACGAAGTTCCCGGGATAGACTCCGTATTCTTGCTGTATGTCAATGAATCTCTGAATCCATGTAGAATTCCTGCTTCTATCTAGTCTTTGGGAATTTGCTTCATATCCCATTGAGTTCATCTTTGGTAATTTGGTGAATTGTAAATGAATGCACATATAATCCATACTGTCCAACGTACACTTGAGAATGAATTCCCTGAAATCATTCATAAAATTAGGTCAGTTTGCAGTCAGATGGGCCTGCTTTCTGGCTTGCTTGCTTCTTTCCTTCCTCAAACATTAGCTTGTGAGGAGCTTAGCCTAGCTTACAGGAAAGCAAAATATACAACGATATGAAACTTGTCAACGTCGTAGAGTATTGGTTGGAAGAAATAACTCAAACAAGGCAATGTTTCCCGTCGATATCCACACGAAATGAGAGTATTTTCATTGAAACTGAAAAAAAGAAATAAAAGAAATAATGCTAGCTAGAGGTTAACTTGAGCATTAGCACCAAGCTAGTGCAGTACAGTAAGTGAGAGGAAGTTATGTGTCTGTTAGCTTAGCATATCAGATCAGGCAAAAGGAAATAAATAAATAAATATTTTAAAAATGAGGTGTAGAAAAACCGACCTCTTCGCTTTTTAGGACTTCTTTAAATTCCCGTTTTATCCTCTGCACCGCGATGTTAGCCATGCTGGGGTGTGTGTGTGTGTGTGTGTGTGTGTGTGTGTGTGTGTGTGATACTCACAGCCCCCTCCTGTCCACACATGCTACAGCGCCTCTTCGGTGTGATTCGATACTGTAAACCGGTTTCACGATACAATATGAACAAAAACCGTGTCATTTATATTAAATAAAAAAATGAGAGTGTTTATTGTTTATTTTTATTTCACAACATTTCTGACATGGTTCGGACTCACAGTGATGTACTTTGACACGATATGGAAATGTTTTTGTGTCATTCAATCTATGGACTAAATGATCAGGACACCCGACTTTTCCAGCCATATGTCGTGTTTCCTCTGCCACAAAGTTGTAGGCGCACAATTGTATAGGATGTCTTGGGATGCGGTGGAAGGATATTTTCCAGCTCCATGAAGATCTGAAGATTGACATGAAGAACGGTCTAAAGTTCCACGACGTTATTGAGCAACCTGGACAATCAGGATGGATTTGGACTGTAATTAGTTTAAACAGTCCATGACAATGGCTTCGGACTGCATTTTGCACGAACAGTTCTGCATTTAACAATAAAAATCTATAGTGAATGAACCTTCGTTGCCACAAAGATGAGAAGAGTGTTTTTTCCCCACCATACATTATATTGACCAAAAGTATTGGGACACCCGACTCTTCTTCCAGCCATATGTGGTTCTTCCTTAAAACTGGACCTCAGGGATGCAGTGGAAGGACATTTTCCCTTCTGAAATTATAACCCCAAACCTTTTCCAGCATGAAAATGTGCACAAAGCCATAAAGTTATAAAGATCAAACAGCCTGTAATGAACATAAACAGTCTACGACAATGGCTTTTGAGTCTGGTTCCTCTCAGGGTTTCTTCCGGTTAATATCTCAGGAACTTTTCCTTGGCACTGTCGCCATCGGCTCGCTCGTTAGGGATGAACTTATAGGCACTAACGTATAATTTCACATTTTTGAACCTATTTATCTTTGTAAAGCTGAATGAGCCGAATGAGCACAAATCTCCACTCCAAAATCTAGTGGAACATCTTCATATCTATATATTTTTCAGAGAAAATTTTTATGGCTCAATTAAAGGCACAAAACATGCTGTAATCAGCTTCGTGAGCTCTTATTTCCCCATTGCTATAAGTCAGTAGTTGATTTTTTTAATAATTAGATTATAGTTGAAAGGGAAGGTGTAGTAACTGTCATTGGAGACAGAGGAGCGAAGGAGGTACATCCATATTTAGGTCTTGTGAAATGTTAGAAATTGTAGAGAATGTGCTTAAATGCTGTAGTATTACAATTTCCCTTCACCAGAACCAAGAGATCCTAACACGTTCTACGAATTGAACCATGAAGATATAATGTGTTAAGGTTGGGACTGGAAGAACTTGAATTTGGTCCTGCAAAGACCCCTGATAAACAGAAAACATTTGGGATGAACTCGAACACCAATTATGTCCCAGGACTCATCACACAACCTCAGTGCCTGACCTCATCATTGCTCTTGTGGCTGAATAGACAACCCGCACAGCCATTATCTATAATCCAGTAGAAAGCCTTCATAGAATAGTGAAACTTATTATAGCAGCAAAAGTAAAGCTAAATCTGGAATGGAATGTTCAACAATACTTTATGAATGTGACGGTCAGATGTTGGCCAGATATTCTACTGTATAGACTAAAGGCCACCAGGGGGAGCCAAAAGCGTACACATACTACACTGTATCTTCTCAAAGTATCTATAAATATAACAACACTTCAAGAAAGACTTTCTGGATGAAGTTCCCCTCATGTTCCTGGCTGAGATGATGTTGAGAGTGCGAAATTATTAGGTTTGTATTTATTCATATTTCTATTTAATATCAGAGGCTTTGTTTTCAATTATTACTGTAACCAAGTAAAATCTGATGTGTATAATATAATATTTTTCCAAGGACAAAAATCATGTTATATACATCTTCTACATCGTATTATTTCATACCCAATTTCAAAAGCATCTTTCTCGACTACAGTGTTGTATTTTTCCCAATTTTATTCATTTTGCCAATCATGCCAAAGCTGTACAACCCATTTTTTTTTTTTTGCAAGCTCTGGATTCCTTTCATCATACTATAATCGCAATATATATATTGTATACAGTATATACAGTGCAACACCTCAGTATTCACTTATTAAAAAATCCAATGTGCTGGTGAAATTCCCTTAAAAAAATCTTTCGAGGCCCATAAAAACATCCAAGTGACATTGAAGTTGTCAGGACAGAACATCTAAGAACATCTAACTATCAAACAGAGATTTTTTTCAAAAATTCAAGTTACACATTCATTAGTACATTTTAAGTAATTCTGATAACAATGAAAGCAGCTCAGCTCATGAAACATCTCAATGAATGAAATGCACACAATTTCCACTAAACGTATTCAGCTAAGACATGTTTGTTCTTTAAAACAACCTGAACAAAAAACTTTCAGAGAAACCTTAGAGTTCCAGAGGACATCAACACCTCCACAAGCACATTTTAGACAACGAACATGCTATTGTTGGACTACTTCTTGCTAAGTAGTGACCAATACAGAAAGGTCTCTCAGATTCTGTACACCATTGTTTTAATGTCTTGGTTCATCCTCCTCTTCCTTGCCTTCATCCTGCTCTTCCTCCTTCTTCTCTTCATCATGCCAGTTACCATGATGCCAGCCAGCACAGACACACTGATCGTGACACACGTGCCAAAGAAGAGAAATGGTTTGTTCTTACAGATCCAACACTCCGTTTGGCTCACGCTTGGCTCGCAAGGAGAGGTCCCAGGGTCGGAGATGAAGGGAAAGCCACCCTGAGAAATGAGCTGGCGGTAAACGGAGACGGAGGCTTTGGGTTGAGAGCGATGGAGCGAGGAGAGGAAGAAGCCGTAATCTGGAGCATGATGATCTTGAAGCTTCCAGATATAAAAACCACGCACGTCGACTCCATCAAGCTCACGAGCTAGAGAGATAAAGAAAGAGGGAGAGAGAGAGAGAGAGAGAGAGAGAGAGAGAGAGAGAGAGAGAGAGAGAGAGAGAGAGAGAGAGAGAGAGAGTCCAGGAATAAGCTAATAATTTGTTCATAGGATCTCATGCATTATATCTATTGTTTCATTTCATAAAGTGCTTTTTCCCAGTTTCATATGTTTAAGACTCTTGAAAATACTATTGACCTCAACTGAATGAACGAGAATTTCAACAGTTTGTTTTTTTGCAGATATATTCATTAATTTGCTCACATTTTTAGATGGTACAGTATACTGTAGATTTTTTTTTGAGTTCTGAATTCTGAGATAGTGTTGAACTGCAAATTTAGTTGAAACCTGGCAACCCTGGCTACTAATATAACTTAACATAGGAATTAGGAAAGTATAGCACTAATAATTCAATATAAACATATTTAAAGTGTGGCTTTTCCACACCAACATGTGCGTTCCATCTGTGGAATCTGTATTCCCACCTCACATCAGGGGATCCCAAGTATAAGGATCAACCACTAGTACTTACTGAAGACAAATGAATAATTCATTCTATGGAACCATTTCATATGAGGTTTTGTTTCAAAGGTCATATTGGGAGAATTTTGCAGAAGAATGCATACGCTCCAATATGTCGCAAGAAAAACACAGGTAAACGGAAGAACATTAGATTAAAAGTTCAATACCTTTCATTGACTACCATTCGTAAACTATACCTTACCTAACTCCATATCAATAAATTCATTGCTCATTATTCGTCACATAAAATTGTTGTTACTTCATTTTTGAATTCATGCCTCTTGTAAAACATGCCCTCTCAAAAACACATGCATTTACTACTGCATAACATTCTAATGATCCCAAAGGTCCTTTATAAACTCTGGTTGTAAAAGTGAGGTCAGGTGATAAGACATGTTAACGTGAGGAAATCCTTTAGCAAAGCTGTGTACTGTAATAACCTTTGACCTTTGATTGCATGAGGGAGTGGTAAAGGCTGATAGTAGCAAAACAACACATTTCTCACAACACATGTAATTATGAAAAATGATTTTGCAACAAGCTAGCTAATGTATTGTGGTTAACATTTACATTAAATAGTAAAATTGTCAAATGAAGCATGGCGATCCCAGGCGATTTGCTACGAATATATTATGTAAATGTAATGTTATATGAAACTTGGTATTATTTTGAACAGCCAACTTGGTCTTACCCTTTAGTGCTTCCTGCATGTAGCTCTTAATGTATCGTTGCCTCAGGTAGTCATTATGGGATGCCTGGTCATCAATCCCCGTGGCTGTAATAGTTACAGGATGACTGTTCCCATAGCGATTCTTCACCCACCTCAGGACTCTGCGTAGCCCCCAAGGGACAAGCGCTTGGCCCTTATTCGAGGACGCCCATGTTGGATCTGTCATGAACGAGCAGTCATAATCATGGATGAATGAACTAGATTCGAGGTCTTGCCTCAGTTTTGGGTAAACCAGACGAGTTGTGAAGTGATTGAGTGCAATGAAATCTAGGGTGCCTCTAAGCTCAAACCTCTCATCGTCAGAAAAGTATGGAACACGAAAGCAGTCACGGCAGCTATTTGTATCGATGTAGTTTTCCTCTTGTAGAATTGGATCAAGGAAACGGCCAAGTTCGAAGAACAGGAAGTGTTGGACAGCATGGGCATTAGAGTCTACAAAGGGATTGGCCGGTTCCACCCAATCGGCATGGAGTGCAAAACTTATGGTCGCCCCCTGCTGGGTACGGAAACGCGTGTGGTAAATATTCCATGCACGAGCGTGTGCTATCAACACGTTGCGCACTACGGCATCTCTTTCATCTGCACTCACTTTGTACGCTTCTGTCAGACGATTTGGTTCATTAACAGTGATCCAGACATCCACAAATGGCCCAAAATTTTGAAAGCAATACGTGGCATAGTCGACAAAGGCATCGCTCGTACTTGCATTTATCCATCCACCTTGAGCATGGAGCAACCTTGGTAAGCCCAGTGTGTGAGACCTAAAGCTGGGGTGGTAGAGTGTAACAGCTACCCTGATGCCCTTCTTCTGGAGCTCAGTCAGCATGCAGCGGTAATATCGCACCGTTGCTGCATCTGCAGACAGTATGTCACCGTTGGGGAAAAGCTGAGGCCAATCCAAAGCAAATCTGTAATGTGTGGACCCTGTGACCTCTAGCAGGCGGATGTGATTTTTAATAGTGAGGAAGTCAGTGCACTGGGAACCACGGGTGCGAAGAGTTACTCCTGAGACAGGATGAAGAGAACCATCGCCGCTAAAGTTCCACCGATATGGCAACGGATCCATGAACTGAGGTGAAAATGGCTGTAGTTGGACCTGTGGAATTAGAAATTAACATCACTTGTTTAGGAAATTTGCTAACACAAGACTCTGACTTGAGCCAACAATCCATTATACTAGAGTCTTCTTTTCTTCTTTCCAAAAGCGGATCATCTGTCTCCATACTACTTTGTCCTCTTCACCTGGCTCTTTTAAACCAAATACCTGAATTTCTGCCCTCACTACCTCCATAAAACTCTTCCTTGGCCTTCCTCCTTTGCTCCATTCTCCTACCGATATACCCCAAGTCTCTCCTCTGCACATGTCCACACCATCTCAATCGGGCCTTTTTCACTTTGTCCCCAAAACACCCTACATGCACTGTACCTCCCATCCTCGTCACTCAAAATATATATCTCAACATCTTTAATTCTCTGCTGCCTCCAGCTCCATCTCCTGTCTTTTAGTCAATGCCACTGTCTCTAAACCATACAACATAGCAGGTCTCACCACAGTCCTATAAACTTTCCCTTTCATTCTTGCAGATACCTTTCTATCACAAATCACTCCTGCCACTCTTCTCCACCCACTCCACCCTGCCTGCACTCTTTTCTTCACTTCTCTAACACATTCTCCATTACATTGCACTGTTGATCCCAGGTATCTGAACTCATCTACCTTCACCACCTCTTCTCCCTGCAACCGCACCACTCCACTGCCCTCCCTCTCATTCACACACATGTACATATTACTCCTACTGACTTTCATTCCCCTTCTCTCCAGCACCTACCTCAACCTCTCCTGACTCTTCTCAACCTGCTCCCTACTCTCGCCACAAATCACAATATCATCCGCAACATCATAGTCTGACCTCGTCAGTCAACCTGTCCATCACCACTGCAAACAGGTAAGGGCTCAGATCCGATCCTTGATGCAGTTCAACCTCTAATTTGAACCAGTCTGTCGTTCCTACTGCACACTTCACTGCTGTCACACTGTCCTCATACATGTCCTGCACCACCCTCACATACTTCTCTGCCACTCTCGGCACCCTGTCATACACGTTCTCTAAATCCACAAACACACAATGCAACTCCTTCTGACCTTCACTATACTTCTCCATTAACATTCTCAAAGCAAATATTGCATGAGTAGTGCTCTTCCTCGGCATGAAACCATACTGATGCACACAGATTGTCACCTCTTCTCTCAGCCTGGCTTCCTCTACTCTTTTCCATAACTTAAGGGTGTGGCTGATCAACTTTATTCCCTGTAGTTACTGCAGGTCTGCACACCTCCCTTGTTCTTAAACACCGGTACCAGCATACTCCTTCTCCATTTCTCAGTCATACTTTAACCTTCCAAAATTGTGTTAAAAAAATCTGGTTAAAAACTCCACTGCCATCTCCCCTGAACATTTCCACGCTTTTACTAGTAGGTTATCCGTCATCTTAATAGCTGCTCTCACTTCCTCCTTACTAATCCTATCCACTTCCTGCTTCACCAATTCCACCTCATCCAACCTTTTTTTTTTTTTTTCCTCATTCATCAGCTGCTCAAAATACTCCCTCCACTTTCTCAACACATCCTCCTCATTAGCCAAACGCATTTCCATCTGCATCCTTTATTGCTCTAACTTGTAGCACATCCTTCCCAGCTCGGTCCCTCTGTCTGGCCAATCAGTACAAATCCTTTTCTCCTTCTTTAGTGTCCAACTTCTCATACAGCTCCTCATATGCCTTTTGCCACATCTCTCTTCACCTGCTGCCAAATCTCCTTGTACTCCTGCCTACTTTTCTCATCTCCATCCTTTTAGCAAAATATACCACCATCTGCCCTTCCACATTCCTCTTTTTAAGGCCATCATCTCCTCATCACCTCTGTTCCCTTCACCAACATACATATTAAAATTTGCCCCAATCACCAATCTTTCATTCCTAGGTTCACTCTCGACCACTTCATCTAACTCACTCCAGAATTAATTTTTCTCCACAACCCACTTGTGGAGCATAGGCACTGATGACATTTATCATCACCGGCTTGTGCAACCCTGATGGCTGGGTAAATCCATTATACTGGAGTTTTTAGGAAATATGGAGTTGCCTTATTTTACTTTAAAGGAGTTTCATAATTTGTTAACATTGCAGCCAATCCGGAGCTAGCCCTCCCCATTTTAAACGACATGCACATTTAAGAAATGTGAAATTCTGCATAAAACTGGGCCAATACGCAACAGAGATGCTTGACATGATTTGGCAAGTTTGCGTGAACCTGCATGCTACACAGCAAAAAGAAATGTAAAAAGTGTACTCTTTATCAATTTTACCTTACCTGCAGGATAAAATCTGCTACACCAAACTGGAAATCGCAGGGAAAATGACCATCAATGTCTGGCTCAGTTTCGTCAAGAAAGCCATTGTTCTCGATGATCTGCCTGTAGTACTGAGCTGTTGTTTTTGGGACTCTGGAGCGTTCAGGCTGGTTAAAGTTTATGTAGAATAGTCCTCTTCGTATACTATAGCCGCTATTCCACTCAAACCCATCCACTAGAGACCACGCTGTGTAGCCAATTACCTTCACGTGGTCCACGACCACCGCTAAAGCACAAACATGCACAGTATTCTAAATAGATAACAATTCAAAAATCATTAAATATCTGTCAACGTTCAAGGTAAGTAATGCACCCAGTAAGTAGATCAACACAAGCTAGCATGATTATAATGTTCTTTGAGAAAAATACAAGGGTATATTGAAAGTGCTAATTTAAATAACATTTGGTGGTAAACTTAAGAATTGCTGGATTAGAATTTAAATTCAAACAATGTACATATTAAAACTAGGCAAATTTAAAGACATACATTGCTTGGCATGCTTTATATGTGTGTTTCTGTCAATGATTGTGCTAAGTAATTGACTTCGGTTCAAGAAATGCATTCTCAATTTAGTTGCTAATATTATTTTCAGTCTGACCCGTGATTTTCATTCACTCCTCTAACCTTGAAGCACTTGGTTAATAAATTTCTTCATAATGTAAATGGCCACCGTGTCTTCCACTCCCACAGAGGCGTCAGAGAACCAACTGCTTTCTGCCACCAGCACCGAAGGGTCCTCGTACTCCTTCTGGATCCAGCCCAGAATTTTTCTCAGGTTCAGTGCACCTGTCTGGCCAAAATTAGCCCAAACTCTTCCTGCACGTACTGAATCAGGCCCAAGCGCCAATGAGAAGAAATCTGCTGTGCCGCGCACCCAAAGCTTTTCCTCTGGTGTAAAATTTGGGACCAGGGCCGGGTAAGAAGAGCGTAGCGAAGATGGATAGTCACCATTTCCATAAATTGGTTCTGCAAACCAGCCAATCACAGCCTCCATAGACTTCTGACAGAGCTCTACATTCACTGGTGTAGCCTGGGCTTTAAAAGGCTCCACCCAATAGGAACCGAGTGTGATGGAGATTTGGCCGTGTTGGTGGGGACGGAAGTGATTGTCATATATGTGCCAGGCGTTGGCATGAGCCTGCAAAAAATAATATATATAATATAAAAAAATAAATGTAAACGTTTTTAATCCAGGACAAGGTACACTACATGGACAAAGGTTCTGGGACATCTGACTTTTCCAGTCATATGTGTTGTTTTTTTTTTTTTTTTTTACAACAATCATTCTCCAAAATCTAGTGGAACATCTTTATAGAACAGTTGAGGTCAAGGGCACTAAATGTGGAATGGGATGTTCATAATGCACATACAATCTTATGGTCAGATGTCCGCAACCTTTTGTCTATATAGTCTATATAGTCAATTAAATGTATCCAATGCATCCAAGGAGCAGCTGGAAGGTTAGCTAACTTGTTAGCAAAAAGCTTTAGTGTGAAACTAAGTAAACAATTTGAAAACACAGTTAAACAAGAAACCAGACCACACAAACTTCTCTGTCCTGATTTCCGACATGTCGACAAACATTTCAACAGAAAACATCGCCATATCAGTGATGCAAATGCGCTTCTATTTGGTTACATGGTTTGTCCAGCCAACAAGTCTTGGTGTAACATATTTAGACGTGTTTTAACATAAATTGCCGCAGTCAGTGCTAAAATTGATAGAAAATTACCCAACGCACCCTAACTGATTTTGTTCAACAGTACAACAATGCTATCAAATAAAAAGTGGTATAGCCGCATGACACTATTAATTATTAATTTTTCTGCAGTCCGCAGTGGATTCCTCCTCAATGCTCATGGACAGTCTGCATAATAAAATAATCTTTTAGTTTTTTTGTGTTTAGTAAAGCAGAGGTCATGCTCAAACCATGCATTGTAAACAAAAAAATTGCTTGTCCTTCCACTGTAAATAATTCAAAACAAACACATGGGAATGCGTTTAATACCAAAGTAAAATTCGAGTCGCTATTTAGTTCTATCCCTGAAGCCACATCAATTAACTGCTATTATTTTCTCCTAAACCTCTAACCCTCTATTCACCCCCCCGAATCCCCTTTGACCTCTCGACCTTGTGCTCACCCTGATGAGGTTGTGTGCCACGATGAAAGGGTCAGCAAGGTCACCGGACACCCCTGGAGCATGAATCCCTGTCCCATAGCCCAAAAATGCAATTATGAGGGGATTGTGCACAGTGATCCAGTATCTCACATCTTGGCCAAATGTTTTAAAGCAAAATGTAGCATAGTCTCCGAAAATCTGGACCAGTTTTGCGTTCCTCCAGCCTCCCAGTTCGTCCTGCAAAATTTGAGGCAAATCCCAGTGAAACAAGGTCACCACGGGCTCCAAATCGAGTGCCTTCAACCGGTCAATCAGTTGCTGGTAATGCTCCACAGCGGCAAGATTCGGTTTTCCTGTGGCATCACCGTCTGGGAAAATACGGGGCCATGATATAGAGAAAGAGTAAAAATTTACTCCAAGGTACCGAAGTGACTCGATGTCCTTTTCCCAGAGAACATAACTGTTGCTCGCTGTGTCTGCTGTCATGTTTGCTGTTCCAACATTGCGGTGAGTAAAGTGGTCCCAAATCGATTGTCCTTTCCCATCCTGATCCCATGAGCCCTCAGTTGGGAATGCTGCAGTTCCTACACCCCAGAGGAATCCCTTAGGGAACACCCCAGGCAAGAAGTCATTTTGGTTTAGCGACTCATACCATAAGGTCTTTCCGTCACCTGAGGAACACTCTCCTGCATCCCAGACTCCTGTCGTCATGAGGAGAAAGGACAGAAAAAGGACATGGGGCATCTTTTTAAAAAAAAGGAAATGATACTAGGTCAGAACCAGAACTCATCCTGCAGGAAAAAAAATGGTCGTATCATAGACTAGAGGAGGACATCCGATTTCTGTACCTGCCTCAGCTCGCACTATGACACTCTCAGTCTCGGTCTCGTTCTTGTTCTTTTACTCTCTTACTCACACACTCAAAGGCTCGTTGATGGAAGGAAGGAGGACCTCCGATCAATGATTAACATGAACTCTAATACATAACTATCAACTCTTCCCTGTCTTCCTGCCTCTCCGTCACCCTCCCATCAGAGAGAGCGTGTCTTCGTTGCAAGACAAATAAATTGGAAATCATTGGAACTTGCAAGTAATCTGAGATATTCAGTTTTCACAAGTGGATCATTTCTCCTATATGCTGTAGTTTTTTTTAGCTAATAACTGTTGGTGAATCGTGAAATATGAATATAATCTCAGTTCAAAGTGCAGCAATGTTTGAGACAGTGGAGACAGATGAGTTATCAAGTATCAGGTTTTAAAATGGTTTAAAAGGATAATTAGCTGCAAATTTATTCTAAATTGCATATTGTATATTAGCCATTAGCTAGCTGAATAAGTATGTTTTTCAATATAAAAGCTTTGTACTAACCATCACATCAGTTTCTTTGTTTAATATTAGGTAGTGATTACCAATTGTGGTCAATATATTTTGGCAAAAGATGAGATAATATGTAAGAGGCATCTTTGCTATACGAGCTAGATAGCAAGCCACTGAACCCCCAAAATGACAGAAGATGCATTAATGCATAAGTGTTGGGACTTTTCCAGCCATATGTGGTTCTTCCCCAAACTGTTCCCACAAGTTATATAGGCTGGTACAGTAGCATGAACATATTCCCAGAAAAATTAAGTTTATTATCAAATCAAATGTCATTTAATTGTGGAAAGTGATGCTATACAGTATAGCTAAGCAGCTAATCTTTATATATTTTTAAATCTTTCTTCGTGTCAAACATAACTCGTGTGGTTACTGAGTATAAATATCATATTATGAAGATATGAATCAAAATTGTAGACATTTTTTAAAGCAACAACTCATGTAGTTTTTCTCTAGATGAATAACCTACTATAAACTGAGTAAATTATATGATCATGTGTCAGTGTTTTATGTACATGTGAAGATCCCCAATAATTGACTTCCAATAGGCATTCACAAATAATACCTCTCGTAGTTCCCCAATTAAAAAAAACAGAGGATACATTTGTTTCACAAGCTTCTCTCCCTTGGCTCCTTGTGAAACACTGAGGGGGAAAAATAGAAATAAATAACACAACACACCATAAAAGAAGACACGCCGCAGGGTCAGGTGTGTAAATCGAATCAAATCATTAGCTAATTGGATTGTCCAGCCGGAGGTGATGACAGGTTTTTATAAAGGACATCTGTTGGGGACTCAGGATGTGATGACAATTTTCTACGCAACCGGGATGGAGTAAACTGAATCAAACCAAGAGGACATTGCAACATGGAAGAAAACAAAAACAAACAAAAAATCCCTTCAATTTTCCACTACATTTTTTATTTTTTTTTAAATCTCATTGAATTATTCATCGGGAAAAAAATAGGTGGAAATATATAAAATTAAGGAATAGAAATTAATAGAAAATGAGATATGAAGAAAATAATAAATGAATAATCTGATAATTATAATGAGGGTCACTTCTTATGAAAGGAAACATACTGTACTGTATATAGACACAAGTTTACACCCTGACCATAAGATTCATTTGTGCTCCACATTGCGTCCCCTTTTGCTGTTACAATAAACTTTTTGTACTTGATTTGTACTTGTTTGGTGACAACACGGTTAATAAAGCCAGATACTGATTTAGGTGAGGTGAGGAGGTCTGAGGTATAGTTCACATTCATCCCAAACAGGTTCAATAGGGGTGAGGTCAAAGCTCTATAGCAGGAGATCTTCCATTCCAAACCATATTATCATGGAACTGGCTTTGTTCATAGGGGTATTGTTATTCTGGAGCAGGTTTGGGTCTCCTAGTTCAAATGAAGGCAAACTTTCATGGTACTGCATCCAAAGACGTCCTATAAAATTGTGTGTCTCCAAATTAGTGCTAAAAGTTTGGGGGTGGGGAAGCACTAATAGCTGGAAAAGTCAGATATCCCAATACTTTTGTTCATATTGTGTATAATCTGTATTTCTGGATATATAAGGATAAGTATAGACAGAGCTTCTTTTCGTTTTTTCCATATGACCTTATATAACATTATTTCGTCATTAATGCCCCTTTGAACACTTGGACATGCTTTGATATATATAAAAAAAGTAATAAAAAAAAATACATTTGACTAAAATGTAAAAAAAAATGTAAAAACTAAAATTTGATTTCTTCCCTTCATTCAAAGTGCCTGAAAGATCCTAAACCAGTGTCTGCAATTCATCTAAAAGAAAGAAAGAAACAAAAGAAAGAAAGAAAGAAAGAAAGAAAGAAAGAAAGAAAGAAAGAAAGAAAGAAAGAAAGAAAGAAAGAAAAAAAATAGAAATGACTGAGAAATGACATAGCAGGTGGAAGCAACGAAAGAAAGAAGGAATCCAGGGAAGAAAGAAAGACAAGGTTAAATGGAGAGGAGAAATAAAAAATAAAAAAATTAAATTAAAAAAGATGGAAAAACATTACAGATAATTACAGTGAAAAAAAGAACAAAGAAAATAATGTAAGAAAAAGAATAAAAAAAACTTTCTTGCATTTTAACAATGAACAAATGTGAATAAAGTAAAAAAAAAGAAAGAAAGAAACAAATTAATAAAGAAAGTAAAAGAACTGAGTCAAACTGGGGAAAAAGGGAAAAAAGTGAAAAAAGAAGAAGAGAGAAAGAGGAACAGAAACACAGAGAGAAAGTCGGGGACAGAAATAGATACAGACTGGTCTCATTTGTATTGTATTAGAACACATTAAAACATACATTTGTCAGTTATAGCTCAGTGAACAGTGTGTGTGTGTGTGTGTGTGTGTGTGTGTGTGTGTGTATGTTTATGAGCTTTCCTGTTGAACGAATATTGTATTTGGAATGCAGTATCCTGGTCTTTCAAAGAGTTTGATTTAATCAAATAGAAACACTCATAGCTTCTCTCTTTCTTTCTCACACACACACACACACACACACACACACACACACATACACACACACACACACACACACACCTACCATACCATTATCTGTGTTTGTAAATCCATTATCAGTGCTTGTGTGTATTTGCTCATCCATTAAATCGAGTCAAATGTACATCATGTGGAAGTGTAACTGAGGTTACGGTGGCAGCTTGAGGCTACTGACTGACTCACTCACACACACACACACACACACACACACACACACACACACACACACACACACACACACACACACACACATCATATCTATGTGTGAAGGGGCCAAGCCTTCAGTCAGAAGGCACTTAAGTCAATTGATGATATGCTGCCTGTCCGAACCAAAGAAATGAAAGCGAACTATCTGTACCATTAAATTGCATCGTATTTTTTTCATGTTGGATTGATTCGAAATTGAAATCGGCTCACACTACATCGTATAAGGGGTAAATCCTATTACATCGTATCGGTAGCTGCTTCATATGTACCTTTAATGTATCATATCATTGGCTATGCATCAGTTATGCAGATGCACATCCCTAATATAAAGTTTACCCATTTCTCCAGTTCACAAAAAACAATTAAAGCTCTATTCAGATTGAATTAGTTTTATATTACTATATGGAGCAAAGTAATTATTTCAGCATGCCAAATTGTAGTCATGAAACATGGATTGTTTCATGACTGTCAACCAATCAGTCTAATTCTACATGAATAAGAAATATGGCACTTATAAAAAAATACACTGTACTATGTACCATAGTAGTGGGACACCTGACTTTTCCAGCCACATGTGGTTTTTCCCTAGACCGTTAGGTCAAATTTGGAGACTCATACCTCTTCCAGTTGGAGCGGAAGATCTTGAGTGGCCTGCTGTAGAGCCCTGAACTCAACCCTACTGAACACATTTGGGCCCCTGCACCCCAGGCCACTTCACCTACATACCTACAGCAGCAAGCACCCTTGTGGATCACCACAAAAGTTTGTGGAACATCCTCACAGAAAAGTGAAGCTTATTATAACAGCAAATGGGACTAACTGTAGACTGGAATGTTCGAGAATCACATACCAAACTTTTGCTCAGGTGTCCACTATTTGTCCAAAACAAGTAGTATATAAAATATTGTTTAAATAGATTTGTTTTGTGAAGATGCTGTAAGAAGAATCAATTTCTTTCCACAACCATGACAAGCTTTCGGATCACCGGAACGCCATGATGCTTTACAAATTTCTATGGTTATTATATAGTACATTGGTTAATATCAATAAAATGGTAATATCTATGTAAATCTCTGTAAACCAAAACGTGTGTTAATTAATATAAGGAAATGGTAATAATGGTCGTTAATATCCCCAAATCTTAGCTTTGCTTTTGTCTTTCATGCAAACAACTGTGTTGGGCAGGAAGAAACGTAAAAAAAAAAAAAAAGAAAGCAGAAGTAAAACTGCATTATTTGACTCAGAATGCTTTACTAAACTCATATGAGATGCACTAGTGGTAGTCCCCATCACCATCACCATCACCATCGGCATTTCTGATAACACACTCGGCAATTCTTCTAGGTAAGTAACTAGACACTAAAAAAGAATGCTTATACTCTATAAATTGACAAACTTGACAAAAACAAAATAATGCTTATTTTCTAATAATGCTTAAAGAAAATTAACACCATACACTTGACACTTAACAATACATAACTAAGCCAAATGAGTAGTTGAGATGTTTCTATAAATTTCTACCTGTTTTGAGACTGTATGACAGAGACACTCTTATAATGGTAAAATGTTCGTTTAATGTGCTTTAAGAAGCGTTTTCCTTTAAGGAACAGAAAAACAGTACTGAAACCAGATGGGTTAGATAGTCCTCTGTAATACCTGAACTCTTGCTAACACTATACATTTTTATTTTTGTAAATGTGTTGCAAATGTAATAGCATCAAAATGGCCAAAGTTTTAGCAAGATATTGTGGAAAAAGAGCATTAAACACTAACAATAATTTACTTTGAAACACTGCAATTCATTCCCGAAGCACTCAGATAAAGCTTTTTATCAGCTTTACTGTCCTGTTTCAGAATCTAAATGCAAATATAGAAAAATGCCATTATATAAAAAAGAAAAAGGTCATGTTAAGTTATTTAAAAGATGGTAGCTCCATCCACAAAAAAAATAAATAAATAAAAATCCATGTCCTAATAGCAACTTGTGCACCTTAAAAAGCAATAAAAAGCAATTGGCAAACAAACAAGGGCAAAGTGTCGCTAAGTCATCTATCTATAATTAAAATATTCTCCTTGTCTTTTACAGATAATACTTGAACCAATGATGGCTCAAGGGCTCCCCCAGTTGCCAGTGGTGGTAGTCCTCATGTTTTTGCCATATTCCTTTTCATTGGACATGGATACATTCATTTTTGACTACTCTTCCAGAAATCTTTCTGCTGTTCCCCCTAATCTCTCCCTGTCGATTCAATACCTAGATCTCTCTCAGAATCGAATTGGGACCCTAAAGAAATATGACTTCCATACAACACCCAGCCTCTTATTTCTCAACTTGTCCTGGAACATTGTGGAAGATATACACCCAGAAACATTTATCTGCACTCCTCTTCTCACAACACTGGATCTGTCCCACAACAGCCTAAAAAAATTGTCCCACCAACAATACCTGGTGCAAGCGCAAAACCTACAGTACTTGGACTTGTCTTCCAACTTGTTCGTAGTTATGGCACTCGGGAGTGAGTTTCACTCACTCATAAAACTGAAATGGCTTGGTTTGAGTGCCAGTATTATTCAGGACAACAACTTTGCAAATATCTCTAACCTCCATCTCCAAACTCTCTTCATTCATGCTGAAAATTTGATGGGGTATGAAAACGGAAGTCTCGCTGGTGCAAAGGCAGAGAAAGTTGTTGTGCAAATGCCCAATAATGCTTTTGATCTGCCGATAATTGTTGATACCCTGTCATCATTTATAGAAGTAGAGCTGAAGGGGTTATACAATCCGGAAGACTTCCTCGGAATACTTATGACACACCAAGTACGCATTCAAACGGATAAATTACATCTGTCCTCCGTGTGGACTACCTGGAAGATCATAACAACCCTCACAAACAGGGCCTTAATGTCATCCATCCACCATTTTACTCTGTCTAATCTTACCCTTCATGATATGATGGGACATTACTCTGTGATCCAAGGCTACCATTTAGATTCCTTTAGTATTAGACAGGCATCAGTGACTGTGTTCCTGTTTGATCAACAGAGTCTATATGACTTCATTATCAGTATACCTGCAAGAAATCTAACTTTTGTACAGACACCAATAGTCCATATGACCTGCCCAAAGCTTGTTAGTGTGATACAGGTGCTTGATTTATCAGACTGTGTCCTAACTGAAAATGTCTTCAAAGGTCGCTTTGGGGAATGTAATACATTGATCCATCTAGAAATATTGGTCTTGAAAAGAAATAATCTTAGAAAGTTGATGCCACTGGCTTCAAGGATAAAAAAAATGAGTTCGTTAAGACGTGTGGACTTCAGCCAGAATTCGCTGACTTATGAGGAAACTCAAGGTGAATGCACGTGGCCCTCAAAAATCACCCATTTGGATTTATCTTTTAATGAGTTTGACCAGATTGTGTTTAAGTGCTTGCCAAACACACTTATTAATCTCAACCTCCAGAACAACCACATCAGTGCGATTCCAGCAAATATTTCTCGTTTGGACTCTCTCAAAGTTCTTGATCTCACAACGAATCGTCTGCTTGACCTCCCAGACTGCTTGGGGTATCCAAATTTGCAACAACTTTTACTACGTGGGAACTTCATCCATGCACCATCTACAGATTCTCTCAAAAACTGTTCACACTTAAACTTGGTAGATATCAGTTTGAATCCCTACATCTGTACCTGTCCTTTGAGAGAATTCACTAAACTTATTGATGACAAGGGTACACTGGGTGGCTCAAGTTCTTGGAACAAACAAAGGATCGCAATGGCCCATTGGCCAGATGGATATCAATGTAGTTACCCAGAACACTGGAGAAAAGCTGTGCTTCAAAAGCTCCGCCTACACGAGGTCACCTGCAATGCTAGACTACTGGCAGTAACCATTTTGGTCCCGGTCATAAGCTTGATCATTGCTCTAAAAATTGTAGTCAAAAAACTCGATGTTCTTTGGTATATGGGCATGATTTGGAAATGGACTCAACACCGTGCCAGAAGATCCCAACAACAAGCAGAAGATCTTGAAGGAATATGCTTCCATGCTTTTATATCCTATAGCCAAAGAAATGCCAACTGGGTTATAGAACAACTCGTGCCCAAACTTGAAGGTGAGGACCCTACGACCCAAAATGGATTGAGACTGTGTCTCCAAGACAGAGACACAACCCCAGGAACTTTTATCCTTGAAAACATCCAACATTGCATAGAACAATGTAAATACTGCATCTTTGTGCTGTCCCCTTATTTTGTGAAGAACGTGTGGTGTAACTATGAGCTGTATTTAGCAAGCCACAAGCAGATAGAACAAGGTAAGGACAAGATCATCCTTATTCTGCTAGAGCCATTGCCGACATATCTTATCTCCTCAGATTATCCAAATTTAAAGAAACTAATGGCTAGACGCACTTACTTAGAGTGGCCCCAAGACAAAGCTAAGCAGAGACTGTTTTGGGCGAACCTGCGAATGGCCCTTCAAGCTGATCTACCAGATTCTGCTGAAGGAGAATAGAAAGGAGAAATGGAACTGGATGGATAAACCGCTCATTTAGACCCAAAAGGACCCAAACAAAGTCAATAACTGTACTGTTCACTGGTTCAGTACAAAACAGGTTTTTACCAAGATTTGTATTTAATTAAAAGTTCATGGTGTACAACAATTATATAAGAATAACAGTTCAAAAAGTTGTTCCTTGTTTCAAATTAAAGGCATTTATACAATACATCTGAATGCAAGATTATTTAAGTTGTACGTCATATAAAATGAACAAACCGATGCTGTGATTTTCATCGTAAATCAAATAACATTTTCAAGTTTATCAGATAACCAACGACTGAAACGACCAAGTGATGCAGTCACCTGCCAAGGTAAGTACGTAGACATGAAAACCTTAAGAGTTCTGAGGGGTTCTTCATAGGAAAGGATGCAACCAGTGCAACCAATTAGCCAGAAGTTTCGCAATAGAGCAAAGAGCTTTAACACACAATCGGCAGGTTAAACGAACCTGTTAAAAGTAAAACACTCCTGTTTTAATGTGTGTGTACTTATCCAAAATAGGCAACTATAAACCTTTCAGGGAGGTAAGAAATGAAGGTTACAAAAGTCAATATTACATTTCAGGAAGGTTACAAAAGTCAATATTAAACATCGGCTTTTTTTTCCCGCACAAACTTTGCAAATTTAAGGAAGTGCAGAAGTCAAAGGAATCCAATGTAGATGTTGTGGAGATGGCAAATGTTCCAGAGCGCAATCCCTCCGTTGAGCCGAGTGACGGCGGAGACTTTGCTTGGTTAGTTAGTTATAGGTAGAGATGGACAATCTAGAACTTTCCTCCAAAATACATCTCGTGTTAATTCTAAACATTGCTATGGAAGTTATTTAGGGGGATATTTTCCATTGTCCCGACTCAGGGTAAAGACTGAATGAGAATGATTTTCTCATTAATGCAAAACCGATGTAGTACGGCGAGAAGGTTTTCTCCGCAGCGTGACACCTGGCGCTCCATGGCCAGCCGGAAATCTTCTTTCACACCCTTGGTAATGCCGCGAGTCACAGTGTGATGTCTGGAGGGGAAAAAACAGACAAAAACAAAAAGTAGGCAAGGGTGGAGTTTGTACTTCGCTTGCAATCAGATGTTATAAACGTTTACAATGGCAAACTGTTTTTAAACCTTGACTGAGATTATGTGATTCATCAGGTCGTGATCTCGGTCAGCTGAAACAGCTCAAGTCACATGTAAAAGCACACCCATATCCTTCTCTCTCTCTCTCTCTCTCTCTCTCTCTCTCTCTCTCTCTCTCTCTCTCTCTCTCTCACACACACACACAAAATTGTGTAATCTTCAGTTATCAACACACACACAGCAGATAATTTGTGACAGGCTCAACACATCAATTGTAAAATACACAGATGCATAAAACACACTAAATTCATTCAACACCACCACCAACAAAAATGAACAAACTGCAACAGAATGCCATGGATCGAAACAAAAAAAAAAGTGAAATGAAAATCCTGTGAATTAAAAAACAAACAAACAAACAAAAATAAAAACGGGAAATACAGCGACGTGTTGCGGCGTATGAGCAGGCTGGGAGTTTGGGAATGGGCAAGGTTTAATGACGAGGGTGGGGTACCTGTCAGCCTTCTGAGCCCCAGGAAGCAGCAGGGTATTTAACTCCACCCCCAGGGCGGGGCTGGGGTTCCTATGGACATCAAACACCAATTCATCAACAGCCCAAAAACAGGGTTGCATTCAAGACCGGTGAATGTTACCCCTGATTATCTCTGAAGCGAATCTCTGACAAATATGAAATGTGGTTCAAACTTTCATAATCACTGTGGCACACTAAAGAAACCGTTTGCTAGCTACCATGCTAACTAGCAGACATATTAGCAATCAAGCCGATGAGCTAGCAAAAATGTTTTTTTCATTGAAACAGTTGGACAACTTTTGTAATAGCTATTATATTAATAATATTACTTTGTTAGCTAGCGTCACAACAATGCTATGAATATTTAAGCTATAACTAGATTTAGAAAAAGAGCTCACGACAGCTAGCTAAACATAAACAGCTAGCCAGCTAACATCGACATAAAATAGTACGTAGGACCCCTGGAATAACAAACTAATGGCGCCTTCCATTACGTATAACTATGAAAAACTCTGTATCTTTCATGATATTTCTTGTATACACTGAACCGTGTTGTTCCTACATGGTTTTCGGTCTTGAATGCACGCCGTGTGTATAGGTCAAAGGTCATTTGAAGCAAAATCAGCCACCACACAGTGAATATTAGAGGTTGCTAGAAGCTAAGCCAGCTCGGTAAGGTAGGGTAAGGAAAGAATAAAAATGTGGGAAACAATGTCAGATTATTTATTCTCCCCATTAGATGCGTTACATTCAAATCCAAAATTATTGGCACCCTTCACAAAGCTTACGCAAAATCGATTGTGCGCAACTAGATTGTTAGATCCAAAAATGTTATTATAGAAATTAATTATTTATATGGTGAAATTCGTACATAGTTAAATTCTTAAAGATGCTTCTACAGTCAACAAACTATTCCAACATACATGTCAAATTGTTCACGATGAGACTACAAGACTTGTTATTCCGTATAATATAGAGATTTTTGCTCGTTTTCAGGCAGGGTGCCCATAATTTAGGAGCCAACCAAAAGAGGCTTCGTCCAGACGAAATAAAAAACAACAGCTTCCGATAAAAGCTCTTCATTAGTCGCTTGCTATTACGTTATATTTCATAGAAGATGAATAAACTTACTTAATGAGCATCCCCTGATTGGGCAATAACTCCAGTTGGACCCGCCCACCCTCGGTCGTCCGGAGATATGCGAATTCTTCCAACATGTCGATATCTGAGTTGGTAGTCAAGGGGGCCAACAAGAGAACCAGCACTAATCCAAAACTGTTTACCATATGGGGAAGTTCTTACAATGTCCTTACCAGGTCGAGCTACTAACAGCTAACTGACTAGTCTAGTTTTCTAACTACATTCTTGCAATCACCATTTCTTGTTTTAATTTTTTTATACAATAAGGTCACGGTGAAGGATACTGGTGACATAGTTGAAGAAGTTTTCATACTGAAAACTTCCCTGGTCGCAAATTTTGTCCACTGCCTTCAGAAACAGAGTCTCTCCCTGGGGCCAATCGTACTGCAACAGGACGATCACATGACCTAAAGACAGGTCATCTCTGCTGCTGTCGGCGAACGCTCGCAACTACAAATGGACAGAGAGGAGATTTAACCCTTAATTATTCCTCCATCATTTCTAATCCTGTAAAGAAGTAGTAGGATAATACTGAGTGAATAATGGGGAATGTAAGGGTTTACTTTGAAGCAGGCCAGCATCAGTTGCAGGCAGAAGGGCAGAATGTCTTTGCTAGTGCAGGGGATGAGCCTCAAGTCGTTGTCTACAAACAGAAAACCACACGAGTTGACTTAAGTACCCGTTGTGAGCATTTAATCCCGAAATGGCACATTTAGACCCTATACATTTTTATATAGGATCAAAAGTTCTTGGACACCTCACCATAAGATTTACACATGTTTTATAGACATTCCGTTCCACTTTCAGTCTCTATTTGCTGTTAAAATAACATCCACTCTTCTGGGAAGATGTTCCACTAGATTGTGTGGAGATTTGTGTTAAAGTCAGGTACTGATCAAGGTGAGGTGAGGTGAGGTGCAGTGGGGGCCTGGGCTGCAGTCAGCGTTCTAATTCATCTGTTTAAAATGGGGTTGAGGTCAGATCTTTATAGCAGGAGATCTTCCACTCCAACCCATGTAAAGCAGATCTTCATGGAGCTGGCTTTGTGCACAGGGGTATTGTCATTCTGGAACAGGTTTGGTTCTCCTAAGTTCAACTGAAGGCAATTTGTGAGGCTACCACATCCTATACAAATTGTGCACCTCCTATTTTGTCAGGTGTCCCAACATTTTCTGTCCATATACTGTAAACAAGGCAAAGTAATCCGGTCGATTTCATCTATCCATATCTTGGCCAAAAAAAAAAAAAAAAAAAAAAAAAGCATACAATAAACGACAATTTGTTTTTGTCAGTCCGCATTTTCTATCCTTGTTTAAAAGCCAGAGGCAGTAGTCAACATTATGCATAAAGTGAATCTAAATCTGCATAACTTTTCTTGTATCCATACTGCCAGGCCTATTTAAATACAACATAAAAAAAAAATTAAATAAATACATTAAGATTCCGGGTGCTAAACCCGTGAAAGCTCTTTTTGTTAAGAACTCAGGGATGGACGCACTTTTCTTAACTTTGTTCCTTCCTCGGTTCTGCTCCTCACTGGACTTTGCTGCTTCCTGGTTTTGAGGCACGAGACCACCTACAACCTCCAAGAGCTTCTCACAGGCCAGCTGGGGAATAGAACACAACCCATGCACACAAAATCAAGCCTGGAAATGACATATCTATCATGCAATCAGTGTGTGTGTGTGTGTGTGTGTGTGTGTGTGTGTGTGTGTGTGTGTGTGTGTGTGTGTATTACCCGGTACTCCCCAAGTGCATAGTGACAGGACGCTTGCTGGATTAAGGCTCTGTGTGTCTCCAGGCTTGAGGTTGATGTGTGTGTGCTCTGGTTCTGTTGGGGCTGAAGAGACGACAATTGCACCAGGCTGGATAGGGCTTTCCTGTAATGACCCTGAAACACACACACAATTAAGTAAAAAAATTATATGACAAATATGGTATAATGACATCTTGTATTACTATATAGTTGTAATATAGATGTAATGAAAAAAGAGACATGGGAGATTTTATGGTATTCCAAAAGAAAATAAATCAATAAATGAATATATTTGCCAGAATCTAGTTCAAATCCATAACACAATCACTTCTTCCTTCGTGTATAAGGTAGAGGGTCAAAACTTAAATGCTTCCACCCCTTTACTGAAGTGCACTAGCTCAGCTTGGTACTCATCCAGCAATCTGATAACCCTTAGCTCCTACCTGATATATGATCATATCGGTGAGAAATATCCGGAACCAAAGCCAGCTTTCAGTCTTCCATGCTGCGCAGATTTTGTTGAAGTCTGCAAAAAAAAAAAAAAAATTATAATAAATCTATTACTTCTGATATATAGGAGTTCACCAGTAGAGGGCGTACACAAAAGGATCAATCGCATGCGTATGAGTAAAAACGCACACTGTACCCGATTCCAAGGTCTCGTGCGAATGCAGGAGGTCCCAGCTCTCCCTGGCCGTTCTGAAATGCTCTAAAGTCTCGGCCCATGCCGGCATTTCGGTCTGATTCACCAAAACGTGTCTTCCTCGTCCCAAAACGTCCTCATCATCAGAACTCTACACACAAGTATACACAAAGGAACTCGCTCAGTTATTTAATAGTGATACCTAGATACTTTTCCATGTTCCCTGTTATAATGGTAACCCTCATGCCTCCCTTTGTCTCATGGTCTCTCTTTCAAGTCTCCGTGATTCTCACCATGGTTTTCTCACGGCCGTCTGCAAGCTTGCGTTTTTTGTGGGCGTGTTTTCCGCTCGGCCTCTCTGGCTCGATGTTGTTAAACACGCTCGAGAGATCCTCCACCAGAACCCATGGAGACGAGCCCAGAGAATTATGACCTGACACACACACACACACACACACACTACAATCTTATCTACAATACAAAATTACATTTCATAGCCATTTCATACAACTCTTTAAATCATTGCTTTAACCTAACACACACACACACCTTGAAAGAGAGAGGGCTGGACTGTGGAGATGTAAAAGTGTGCACTGCGGAAGAGCACTAGTGTGGAACAGGTGACGATTTGGGCGCAGCAGCGAGAGAAAGTCTCGCCCTCAAGACCGGGCAAATAGCGGCACAACTCCCTCACCCGCTGCAGTAGCTCTGAGTATGTCCTGCGCACACACACACACAAAGATCGATCGATGGGGATGGATAGATGGTCTATTGATTTTTTTCTACAAGTTGCAACCACACACACACACACACACACACACACACACACACACACACACACACACACTCTTACCTGGTGACCTTCTCTCCCTGCCACTCACACCTTAGCCCCACCGACCCGACAATCTCCAGCAGCCTCTCCCACGGCTCCGCCACCAACGACGACTTCTCCGACAAGCCGTCAATCACCCCGCGCTGGCCCCGCCCCTTTCCAGGAGACTTTAGCCCGCCCCCTTCCTGAGGTCCTAATAAAAATTTTACAGTCCAAAGAAAATAGAAAAATGCAGTCATTGTTTAACAAAAAAAAAAAACCCAACCAAATGAAAATAACGACTTCAGAATTGAATATAAAAACTGTAGAAAGCAGTGTGTACATCTACACTATACGGACAAAAGTTTGTGGACACCCGACCATGTGCTTTTTGAGCATCTTGTTCGATATTCGCTCTTATTAATCGCCACTCTTCTGGTAAGACGCTCCGGTAGAGTTTGCGGAGATTCATTCAGCCACAAAGGTGCCTGGGCTGGGGTCGGTGTTCCAATTCATCCCCAATGTAGTTCTGTATCGAAGGAGATCTTCAGCTCTGTCTGTAAAGCAGACCTTAATGGACACAGGATGGGGTCTCCTAATTCCGATCCAGAGGCATCCTGAACAATTTGCCTCCGACGTTGTGGTAATGGTATGGAAATGAAAAACATCTGGCGGGAAAACCTCAGGCGTCCCAATTCTTTTGTTCATATAGTTTAGAGTGCAGTCCTGTATATTATTCTGTAAGCGTGGAACTGTTACCAACCCTGTAGCTGCGCATCTGCGCCGGGACCCCGTGTCACATATCCGATGTAAAACTCGGCCGCTTTGTGCATGTACTTGTGCAGGAGACTGGCAGGAAGCCGCATCTCCACGTTATTGATTATCAGCGGCAGGACGTCGCATACTGCATGGGGAAAAACCTGATATCGTTAGTTCTAGAAACTAATACAAAAATATCGAAGACTTGATTGTCATTGTAGTGATGCGACGAAAATAGTTTGGTAGCCCTCAGAGACTAGCAGCAATAAGACAATCTAAGAATTAACAACTTCCCCAAGATTATTTTAGTAAAAAAATATATGAATTACACAACAACTGGTGACCCCCATAAGACTTGACTCAATTCGAGCACTGGTTAAGGCTCGAGACTTTGGATTCGAATGCCATGAAGGTCAAATCCCAGCCACCCCAACCTGCCACTCCTGTCCTCCTGAGTAAGCCCCTTAACCCCATAGCTGACCAGTTGTATGGAGGGGATAAGTTTAAGTCGCACTGGAAAAGCGCGTTTGCCAAATGCTGTAAAAATGTAAACAACATCTTAGTCACTTCCCTAATCTAGAACACCGGTTCTTGTAGATGGAACGAAATGACGTACCAAACAGTTTCCTGTAACAGTTGACAGGCGTGTCCAAGTCCTGCATGTTCTCCGCCTCCAGCAGCGACTCTCCCAAACTCACCTAAAGCCAAGGAGAAGTTTGTGGACGCTTTCTGAACATTCCCAATCCGCATTTAGTCCCCATTCCACAGTGGGAATAAAAGCAATAAAAGCAGTTCTTCTAAGTAAACAATAAATCGGTATCGCGCTGACTTAAATGGATGTGTGTTTCGCTCACCCCGTGCTGTACCACAGACTCTGGGAATCTCTTCAGCAGCAGCAGGTGCATCTCGGCTTTCTCCAGTGTGTTGAAACACTGTTCTGTAGCCTTTAGAAGCATCTGACACTGGACAGGGCCTGGCAGGGTCTCAAACACACCTACACAGAGTGCACAAAATCTTTCGGTTAGCAGTGGCGGACATGGGCCACACCCCCCCCTACACATGTATACACACAAACACACTTTTGAGAAACTGAGCATGCTTGTCTTGGGTGTCGCTCCTCAACGCTGCGGTGATTACGCTGATCTCGCGCCACACCACTGGCTGCTCCGGGAAATTGATGAATCTGGAAAAGGCAAAAATCAAACCGCTGGAGTCCAAACGAAGTGTGACGTCGAAAGTCTATTTTGAAATGTAAGATTACTGGAGAAAGTAGACACAATTGGTGTTAACATTCTTACGGTGAAAAAAACCTATCGATTGGTGCGAAGTCTTGCCAACGGAGCCGCCATTTAAAAATGTTAAACATCTCCTGAGATTTTCCTGGTGTAATAATTATTCTTTATTTTGTGGTAGGGAATACGTGGCATACAAGCTCCTACTAACGAGTTGAAAACATATTACTGTTTTTTTTTTTTTTTACTGAATTTTTTTTCTAAATGAAACACTCACATGTCGTAGAGGAGTCTGCCGGCCGACGAGGTCCTCTCAGCATTGCGCTCGATCATATACATCTCATACTGCAAAAGACAGGAAGAAAAGAAAACACTGAGTTTTGCAACGCAGCTTAAATAAAAATCTAATCGGACGAAGGTTGAAATGTCTCACGGATCCTTGACAAGAGAATTGAAATCTTTTGTATGACTTCCATATGACTTTCTGACGTTCATTTATATAGACACTTGGGAATTGAGGAGATGTTCGAAAATTGTGCTATTTTGCTGACCCAAAAAAAAAAAAAATAATAATAATTTTTTACATACATACATGATAAAGCTAGCAAACAAAAAGCTAATAATCCAGTTGGAGTTGGAGACTTGAGACTCCTTTCTTTTGTCCAAATCCTATAATCCCAGTGAATAAACATATCAACGAACTCTTTGAATTCATTGTTAGTTCACCGAATTGCATCGGCATAAAAGTGTGCATCAGATACAAGTTGGCCTTTGGATCACAATGCATTGTTTTTTTGGTGCACTAGTAAAAAAAAAAAAACCTTATTTCTATATAATTATTAGTAGATGCGCTATACTTAAAATTATGTAGAAAGTGACTAATAATTTGTGACCCGTATTTAATATGTAGATCAATTTCTCCTGTTTCTCAGCACCGCTGCTACTACGTGAATATGACAAATCGCATCATTATGGAGACCGAGGTGGGTCCTAAGGCACACACACAATACCGATTAACATGGCAGAGGTAGAGCTGTAACTTCCTGGAGAACGAACAGTAAAAGAATGCACTTTTGTAAATTTATGATTTGCTGTCTGTCTAAACCAAAGAAATACAAGTGAACTGTCTGTACCATACTGAACTGCACATCGGCCTCAGTTATGGAGACACATCCTTAATGTCTATTCTTGCCGGAATCTCTACTCAAACCCTCATCACAGTGTCTTGAAAGTTTATTTAACAATAAGGATACTTAATAATCTTTATTTCCTTCTCCCTTTCTTCTTACTACTCTCCTCGAGTTTAACCTGCTCCTGAGGTACCAACACCCATTGCTCCTGTCCTTTTCTTCACTTCGGATTCCAACCTCTGGATAGAGATTTCTTCATTTGGAGACCACTCTGTACAGCTGGAGATGGTTCCACAGCCTAAAGATCCATCAAGGATGGATTTAGACTTTCATTAATATCAACAATTCTGCATTTGTGGACCCATCCCTGAACCTTAATGATAATGGAACGGAATGGACATTCGATGCCACCCAGATGAGGACGGGGTTCCCTTTTGAGTCTCTCTAGGGTTCTTCCTCATGAAGTCACTGGTTTGCTTATTAGGGAACTTAGAAAAAACAAACTCTAAGAATTACAATCAGCACCACTGTATGAGCTTCTGACCAATCAGATTAAACCAGTCAATGTATGGTGTTCAGACTAGGTGGCCAGTTTATTAGGTACATTAGGTGTCAGCATCATTATCAGTGCTTTTGGACCATTCTCAGGGCAGCATGGACACTGACGTCCATGCACAGGGTTTATTGTGGGTGTCTCTGTGTGTGTGTGTGTGTGTCCCGGAAGTCATGCATGTTCTCAACAAAGCATGTTGGGTTATACCGATCTGCAGCAGGAAATCCATTAATGAAGTGAAGGTTCGATTAAGTGCACGTTTGAAATGCGTGTGTGTGTGTGTGTGTGTAGGTGTTTGCAGTCCGCACCTGTATGTTAAAGTCGGCCGGATAGAGCGTGCGCGCGGTGATGAGCCAGGCTTTGGCAGCCCACGGGTCCACGGGCACGAGCTCGCGCGCGCGTTTTACCAGGAAATCGCAGTCGCCCTGCGCGGACATGGTCCCTGCTTCAGCTCCAGGGCTGCGCGTGCAACCGAGGATACTCGAGACACTTTATTTACAAACACCCGAAACACACCGTAGAATGGAGCAGACTGGGTAGCGGCAGAGTCTACTGCGCATGCGCGTTAACGCTGGTTTCACTTCTGGGGCACGAGGATGTGGTAGAATAAGAGTCGGTCTTAATGCAACTAAAGATTAACGCACGCCATCAGTACAATTTTAAATAAATGTGGAAAAAAAATGACCTGCTGATTTGTGCCTATGTCCAAAACTACAAGTATTAAAACATATTTAGTTTCTCTCTTTTGCTTCTACCAGGTGGTATCAAAAAGTTTTGAGACTAACTGGTGCTATTCTGACCAAGCGTGTTACCACGTCTGCAATTTCATCATAGACAGCAAGTTATAACAAAGAGCAAACGTGCTTGAAGTGACGTGACAAGTGAACAATAATACACAATTTTTATTTCAGAACTTTTCAATGCAGAATCCAGTCCAGCCATAGAGCTCCTTAATTTCTAAATAAAATTTCATTTTTGTAGTTTTTGCTTTCAATCTTTGTTCTTTTCACAAATTTGACTTCATACCTTTTTATTATTTAATATCTACTCCATAAGACATTCACTTCCACATTTTTTTTCTAGTGTTTGACAGGCAATGCAGAAACATAAATTGGAAGTGAGTATAAATTCGATACATTTATTCAAGTCAAACAATAATTTACAGGACTCAGGAGATGATTGAGATGCAGGAGATTTATTACCGAAGTCCACATGCATACACACATTAGAATTGCAGGATTTATGAAATCCAGGGACAGAAACCAATTTTGAAACGTTTGTTTAATTATTCTTGCATTAGAAATGAGTTTTATTAGAGGGACAGCGCATGTAGGATGTTTTGGTGACAAGGAGAGGGAGGCGAGATTGAGATGTTTTGGACATGTGCAGAGGAGGGACATGAATTATATTGGTAGAAGAATGCTGAGGATGGAGCCACCAGGAAGGTGGAAAAAAGGAAGGCCAAGGAGGAGGTTTATGGATGTGGTGAGGGAAGACATGCAGGTAGTTGGTGTGAAAGAGGCAGATGTAGAGGACAGGGGGGTATGGAGACGGATGATCCACTGTGGCAACCCCTAATGGGAGCAGCTGAAAGAAGAAGAAGAAGATTCAATTATTCTTACACAACAAAATGTTTAGAAATGTTCCTCTGGGGTGAATAAAGTGATCCATCCATCTGCTCTTATGCTCAATCAGTCAGTAAAAGGTACACTAAGTGTATTGTCCTGAGTAGATTTGACATTCTTTTGTTCATCATTTCTTTGAACAGCAATAGATTTACAAATGATTTTTGTCATCCTTTATTATTTTATAACAGCAAGAGCGAGTTAGAGGAGGAGTTGAGAGAGTTTACGGTCTGTAATCAACAAATCAAGCATTTCCGATTTCTGATGAAGGGACCCATAGGGGCTGGAAAATCCAGCTTTGTGAATTCCATTGATAGTGCATTTCAAAACAGAGTTGCGAGCAAAGCAATTGCATCATTATCATCAAATGTTAGTTGCACCAAAATTGTAAGTATATAGTATGTAAGTTATAAATTACAGGCAGCAGTATTTTGTTTTCTTTTTTACCTTCTTATTAATATGCATGTCTTAATTTGTTGCATAGACAGTCAGACTCATATACAAGCATTATTGCTTTCTGCAGAGAAATAGTTCATTAATAGATGGCAATTTTGTTGTGGAAACCATTGATAGTTTCCATATACAGTACTGAGCAAGATATTTCAAAAATATATTTGAATTGTTAGTTTTTATCAATTAACAATATGCAAAGTGAGTGAATGGAAGAAAAACCTAAATCAAACCAATAATTGGTGTGAATACCCTTTTTTGCAGAATTAGAGTCAGGTGTAGAGTTATACAGTGGCAAGCTGGTGCTAATGATCACCATTTCATATGTAGTTTGAAACACGGTCATTATCTGAAACAGAAACAGCTGTTTAGGAGGCTTAAAACTGCACACATTGCACAGCAACAAGACACAAGGTAGTTATAATGCATCAGCAAGGTCTTTCCCAGGCAAAGATTTCAAAGCAGACCGGCGTTTCAAGATGCGATGTTCAAGCCATTTCGCTATTTCTACAGGAAAGGGCAATGCTGAGTATTGTAGACACAGTGCTCAGCCAAGGAAACTTAATGTGAAGCTATCCAGCAGTTTCAATGAGCAAAGAACTGGCAGAAACCAGAAGTCTGTCCAGAAATGTTCTTCATGGAAGAATTGTGGCCAAAAAGGCCTTCTGATATGGAAACAAGGTTAAACTTGCTGTCCATGATGAAATCACAGATGTGCTAAGACCAAGGTCAGAATAGCACCAGTTAGCTCCATTAGTCTTGAAACCTTTTGATACCACCTGATACTCATCCATCATACAATACCATCAGGAAGGTGTCGCATTTATTCTGTAGCAGGACAATGACTCCAAACATACAGCCATTGTCATTGAACTATCTTCAGAATAAAGAAGAACAGTGAGTCATGGAAATGGTTTGGCCCCCACTTAACCCTGAGCTCAACATTTTCAAGTTTGTCTAGGATTACATGAAAAGACATAGGAATTCAAGGCAGCCTACATCCACAGAAGATCTGTGGTTAGTTTTTTCAAATCTCTACCTGCCAAGTTCCTTCAGAAACTATTTTTGCAAACTGTTTTGCAGGCAGATTTGGTTTTCTTACTGTTCATTGACTTTTTATTTTATTAAGTGATTAAAAACTATTTCTAAAAGCATTCTTACCTTTCAGCATTTATACACACCTTCCTAAAACCTTTGCACAGTACTGTATGTAATCCTAACTGAAGAATAAACTTGACTGTATAATGGATTACCATTATTGATCCATTAATCATGTGTATTATACTTGGGTAATGTATAACAGATAAAGTATAAGATTTGATGTTTTTTCCACTTTAGTACAGACCCTACAAAATCAAAGATGGAACTTCTGGAACTTTATCTTTTATGTTCTATGACACCATGGGTGTGGAAGATGGCAAAGAAGATGGGATTCATCTGGAGGATTTAAAGAGTGCTTTGCATGGCAATTTGCCAGATGAATATAAGGTCAAATCAAAGGTTCCAAACCCTTCATAATGATCTTTGAATATATTTCTATTTTCTAAATTAGACCGTCACTTTTGTTCTCCCTATTAGTAAACAGCATAAAATTGTACATCATCAGTACTTGCGATTAACATTCTATTTTTAAAATTCCATTTTCTTGATTGTGTTTCTGTCATGGACCTTGTTCAGTGTATTACTAATAATGTGACAAATTTGACTTGATTGGATTAAGAACACAAATTCTAAATTAAAAAAAATGGCCATAGATTGTGTGTTATAGCTAATCATATTTAGCAAATTTTGTCAGTGTTATAGCTAATTATATTCAATATCTAAATATACTGTATATTAGGTTTAAATATTTATCTGTAAAAATAAGAATGTAATTTACACTTTTTAAAAAATAGCCTTAAAAAGGATTAAATAGTATTGTCATTTATGTACTAAATGAATTCCAACATACACTATATGTTAAAAAGGTTTATGGTGCCTAGCCATAAGATTTGTAAAGTACTTAGTAAAGCATTAGTAAAGTTAGCTAATGATGTTGGTGGCCGGCGGGATGAATTGGCCAGCGTTGAATTCATCAGCGATGAATTGGCCAGCATTCCAATTCATCCCAAAAGTGTTCAATAAGATTTCAGCTCTATAGCAGTCCACCTAAGATCTTCTGCTCCAACCCATGTAAAGCATATCATTATGGAGCAGGCTTTGTACACAGGGGCAATGTAATGCTGGAACAGGTTTAGTGTATTTCTCTCAAAAACAGAACTGAAAATGGTTTCTTTCCTTAATATTTAAAACCATACATGCTCAAACAAATTTAGCAGAATGTGATGATTATAGAACAATAAAGACAATTCTGGCATTGATAACAATGCTTCTAACTCTCATTGTTTACCTTAAAATTTCTGCTCTGTTTACAGTTTAACCCTCGCGGTCACTTAACTCCTGAGGACCCCCGCTTCATTAACAAACCCTCAATGGAAGAGAGAACACACTGCCTGATCTGTGTAGTGTCAGCAAACAGCATTTCTCAAATTTCTGATGAGATCTCTGAGAAGCTAAAACTTAACTTCAGACATGCTACTGATATTGGTAAATAATTCTGGAAAAAAAAAAACCTTCACGTTCACCCTTTTAAAGAGTCATTTAAGACTATTTTGATTTATTTTTGCCATATGTGATCCTACCTGCCCAGCTAACTAACTATATATAACCTACCTGTTATTATAACCTGGGAAGATGTTTCTCTAGGTTTTGTGTAGATTTGTGGTCATTCAGCCACAATGATCATGTGGAGACCTGTGGTGCAGCATTCCAATTCATCCCAAAGGTATTCAGTAGGGTTAAGGACAGAGCTCTATAGAAAGGCACTGAAGATCTTAACCTTCAAACCATGTAAAGCATATCTTAATGGAGCTGGCTTTGTGCACTGGGAATTGTTTAGCTGGAACAGCGTATCCAATGACAATACAATACAATTGTGTGCTTCCAACTGTGTCGTAACAGTTTGTGTGGAAAACCACATATGGATGGAAAAGTCAAATGTCCCAATACTTTTATCCATATAGTGTAGATGTTACTGGTGTTTCATCAACTAATTTCACATTGATTTTCCGATTTGTTAACTGACCGTTCACAGAATTCCATATGCATACAGTGAATTTGTTAGAATGGCTGCTGTTCTAGTAAGACCACTAGGCAATGCAGTAGTGCTGCCAATCAGAAGTTTGAACCAATGTGACAGTACTAAATGATCATTTTATTCAATTTCAAACATCAAACTTCCTAGACAACAAATCTTCTATAAATCTCCACCAATAACATTTTTCCTCCAATATGGCAGGGATCCCTCAAGTTGTCATCTTGACCATGATTGATCAAGTCTGTCCTCTGGTCAAGAAGAATCTGAGAAATGTCTACACAAGCAAGAAAATAAAGGAAAAGGTCAGTCTGAATATCATTGCACAATGTATAACACACAGGATCCAGAAGCTAATGAACGGTTCATGGTTGAACAACCTCTCTGCTCTATTAGTCCTGAGCATCTGATCGTTTCTTACATGCAGATGATGGTTTGCAGTGACAGACTGTCCATCCCTATGACCTGCATCTTTCCTGTGAAGAACTACTACGAGGAGATAGAGACGAACAACGACATGGATGTCCTCCTCCTGTCTGCGCTGAAACAAATCTTAAATTTTGCCAATGATTACACCGACAAGCTCTGAACACTTAATGATAAATTAGTAGCTACCTAGCTAAAGACTAATATTCAGCTAATTTGAGCACTTTGAATTTTTCTTTTTTATATATAAAACATTTTGCTTGATTTCACTCTAATACTTTTAACATGGCTTTATTCTTCTTGAGCTCGTAAATGTATATGCTAATGTGAACATTTGTATGTACAATTGCTAATCATGTGTGTTTATTTTTATTTTTTTCTTAAAACACCTCAATCGACTCAATGCAGCATCTCTGTCTGTCAAAGGTCTCCAGTTTCTTGCAGAAGTTCACGTTTGCTCTTTGCCGCTCAGGATGAAATATCATACGTGGTAACTCGCATGGTCAGAAGAGCACCAGTGAGCAGCCTCAGTCTCGAAACTTTTAAATACCACCTCGTATTTGTGTGTCTCAGTATTTCAGTAACAAACATTCAATGTCAGACATTACCAGTGGAACCCTTGTTGAAGGGTCCAGACACATACAAGAAACCCTGAGGCAACGTTCTGCACATAATTGTATGTTCCTATACTTGTAATTTCTCGTTGGGTTTTATGTTTCTCAATCAGTAAAATAAATTTCACTTACAGTGATGAAAACACTTTCATTTAATAATTTTTATATATTTAATGTAACATCATAAACATAATGGTAAAAAAACCATACTATTTAAAATATACCACAAATTAATACATGGTTGGGTGCAACATTTATTTAAAAAAAAATTGTCTACAACCACATCCTCTTCTTTCTGAGGCATATTTCCGTCAGTATTCACATTCACTTACTATTTTTTATTCATCTCTTCCCCTACAATGAAATATAGGGAATGAGTCAGCAATTTCAGATTCAGCATCTCTCTTTTTCGCTCTCTCTCTCTCTCTCTCTCTCTCTCTCTCTCTCTCTCTCTCTCTCTCTCTCTCTCTCTCTCTCTCACAGACACATACAAACACACTTTCACTTTCTGTTTTGAAGATATTTAAGGTATCCGCAACAGGCAGAGCTTCATAAGAGATCAAATTTGCTGTTGTCTCCTTTTTGAGGTAAGTAACAAAATAAATGTAATAAAAACAAGGGTGGGGGTTTATAGAGTAAGTGAATGGAATGTCAATATATTGATACGTAAATTGATATGCATAGTTTAAAGCTGAAAAACTTTTAATTTATAGGAAAATGCAGCTGAAAATAATTCTGGGAAAAATACCAGTAAAAATCCTCAGCAGAACTCCAAGAGTGTGTAACGGAACATTATATAATCTTTCCTATAAACGAAAACAAAATAAAATATCTACTAAAATACTGGTTTCCAAGCCTGGCCCATAAAACCCCCCTTTTTCTATACCGTTTTAGAGTTTATCCTGCATTAAAACACATAATTAACCTCGGGCAGAGCCGGTAATAACCAGATTCTTTGAATTGTGTTTTGGGACCTGGAACAGAGTTTCTACAGAGCAGCTTCGAAGAACAAAGACGTCTCACTAGGGATTAACAGGGAGGAACATATGGTACACAGATTATCTGCTCGAATCGAAAGTAAAACAGAACAAGCACAATGGATTTGCCTTGATAATGATTAGAAACCGTGAAGAATGTACATACAATCATTCAGTAAAATATTGTGGATATAATCAACTATATCAACTTGTTTTGATATAATTTTTTATATAAAGTCTTTACATTTAAAACAGAAGGATACAGAAATCGAAACACAAAGACTGTTGTCAGGAAATATCCCCCTTCCTGAAGAGCCCAGCTAGCATAATGCAAAATCTGATTAGCCTCACTCTGAGGGAGGGGTATATTTTATGACCGTTGTGAAGTGTTGGTCAGACTATAGCAGATTAGAAGTATGGATGCTCATGTTTTAAAAGACTCTGGTAAAAGCTGAAGTACTGACTACACTTTTTCACTCAGGTTAAAGTAAAGAAGTTTGTGCTCTGACAGGCCCAAAATCCACTATATTAAACACAAGCAGAGAAAAAATGGTGATCATGAATGTCTTTGTTCCCAGTCATGTTTACATCGTTGACTTCATCTGTCTCTTCCACGTTAACCCCAGACTTCAGACCACGCAAAGACAGGAAATTTGTCGATGGGCTGAGAAGGGTGCACAATGAAAAGAAAAAATATTGATTGTCAACAAATAGTTAAAAACTAAAGTAACGAGTCTGGTTTAAAAAATGTAATTCGTAGAAAATATAGAAATTCGTGTAAAAGATGTAATGAGTGGAAGTACAAATTTGTCAGAAAAATTCATTGTGAATTAAAGTACTGATACCAGATAAATCTACTTAAGTTTTTGAACTTCATTACTTTCCACCTCAACTGTCTCATAATTTGGTCTCAAATCTTTTAGGTTGCCTTGTTTGCCACATTTAGTGTGACCTTCTCTTACGCTTAAGTGACCTTGTTCTCATAAACCTAATTGCAATGGAACCATAACTTATGTCATTGCTAACACCTAAAATGACTGCTATGAAAAAAATCTATTGTACCAGGTTTGTGTAAGACATGCATTGAGCATTACGTCCCCATTTAATAAGTTAGATTCACTGTACGCTTTCTAACTATTTCAATCACATAATTTCAATTAAAATGCCAAAGATCATAGAATTTAAGGGAACATGAAAAGCTAGAGTTCTTTTGCATTAGTAAGACCACTCAACAACAAAGCTGGTGGTGGCCTAAAATGAATGGACAGTACTGTATATTTAAATAGTGAGGAAAAAAAAGTCTATGTGAATATATTTCACTCATTAATCAGTAATGTTTCATTTTTAGGTTCTGCTACTGTAAACTTGGATACAGCCAGCTGAAATAAACATGTCTTCCTACTGGTTTCGTAAGTTTCTGCATTTTGTTTAAGTATAATAAATGCATTTTGTAAATTTTTTATTTATGCAAATGTATCCTTTCAGATCTTAAGATTAACATTTGAATGTACACTTTACTTTACTTGTACATGAAAATGTATAATTGACTAAAATCCTGGTTTATTTTACTACAGCGCTGAATGCGGTATACAAATGGTGGTATGGTTCTGAATGTATGTCTTTTTTTAATCTTGTTTATTTTTTCTTTTGTACACAAAGATTGCAAATATTTTCTATTAATTTACATGTATATTTGTGGCAGACTCAGAACTGAAGGAAAATTTGAACCAATTTGCTTTTCATTTTATAGTGTATTCCAAACCCTGGAGAAGCGTAAACTGGGAGTAAGTATTGATTTAGCTGTAGGAATACGTTTCCTTTGCTTTTCACATAGACCATTGTTGACCAAATGTGTGGACACCAGAACATCACAGCCATATGAGCATACTGTTACACTTTTAAAAGAACCTTTGTTGTCTAATCAATTGTAAGTTTTAATTACCAAGTAATGTCAAGTATCATTTGTAATTTTTTATACAGAAGTAAAAGTGAGATTGTAGCTGATATTAGAAACATAACCCCAAGTAATCCAAATATCAAAAATCTTCGGATCCTGCTACATGGACCTGTTGGAATGGGAAAGACGAGTTTTATAAATTCCCTCAACAGTGTCTTTCAAAACCGAATTATTACTAAAGAGAAAGCAGCACCATCATCATCAACAAGCTGCACAAAAAAAGTAAGTAAGTATTTTGTTGTATGTTAGATTATTACATACAACAATTATGCAAACCTCTTTGTATACATGATTATTATACTGGTTGGAGCCTGGATTTCCAGCTTTCTGATTTTGATATTCCGCTCAAACTACATTTGCAGCAATCACAGTCCCTTTCTTATAATTCAATCATTACATTTTTGAATATTGTAATAAGCTGTAATCTCTCCAGGAAAGTCAAAAGTCCAGAATCCCCCACCATAATGTTATTTGGTTAATGTACTGAATGCATGATAGCAAAATCAAATGCAAGTGCAGAGTAACAGCATATTTAATAAGAGAATATGGAACAGTCAAAAGTCCAGGTGACTTAGCAAACAATGTGAAAAAGAATGTGAATGTGAACCCAAGACAATAAAACACTGGAAATATAAAATAATACATACTCTATATACAGTTTATATACACAGTATATATACAGTATATCACAGATATTTTTTTGTGTGTTCTGTGTGTGTGTGTGTGTGTGTGTGTGTGTGTGTGTGTGTGTTCCTGACTTTAGTACAAAGGCTGTGAAATCAAATATCCAGGCTCCGAAACTTTGAAAATCACCATGTTTGATTTTAAGGGTCTGGAATTAGGTGCAAGAAATGTTCATGATGATGATTTGAGAAGTGCACTCAATGGACATTTACCAGATGGATATATGGTAGGTAACATGATTTAAAATAATAACAAAAAAAAACAACACATCAATATCTTTCTTTGTTGGTGTCCTTTTAATCATACACTTACTTCTTCTTCTTCATCCGGTTGCTCCCATTCTGGTCACATCCGCCTCTTTTAAACCAACTACATGCATGTCTTCCCTCACCACATCCATAAACCTCCTCCTTGGCCTTCCTCTTTTCCTCTTACCTGGTGGCTCCATCCTCAGCATTCTTATACAGATATATCCCATGTCCCTCCTCTGCACATGTCCAAACCATCTCAATCTCGCCTCCCTCTCCTGGTCTCTAAAACCTCCTACATGCGCTGTCCCTCTAATAAACTCATTTCTAATCCTGTCCATCCTCGTCACTCCCAACTAAAACCTCAACATCTTCAGCTCTGCTACCTCCAGCTCCACCTCCTGTCTTTTACTCAATGCCACTGTCGAATCCCAAATCTGTTTTGCCATCCTCTTTCTTCTTATGCTCTCCTGCACTTCCTCATTCCACCACTACGTCTCTTTGTCTTCCTTTCTATTTCCAGATGTCACACCAAGTACCTTTCTAGCTGTCTCCCTTATCACTTCTGCAGTAGATGCCCAATCATCCAGCACCTCTTCATCACCAACGAGCTACTGTCGGACCTCTTCCCTGAATCTCACACTACAGTCTTCCTCCTTCAGTTTCCACCATCTCATTCTTCTTTTAGTCTTCACTCTCCTCCTCTTCTTCTTTACCTACAAAGCGACCTCCAGTCTCCAATCTCCTTCAGGGAACATGGTCCACCTGTGTGCACCTTCCTCCATTCTTATATGTCACCCTGTGCTCCTCCTTCTTCTTAAAATAAGTGTTCACCACTGCCATTTCCATCCTTTTAGCAAAATCTACCACCATCTGCCCTTCCACATTCCTCTCCTTAAGACCGTACATACCCATCACCTCCTCATCACCTCTGTTCTCCTTCACCTACATGCCCATTAAAGTCTGCACCAATCACCATCTTTCATCAGAAACTCTCTTCACCACCACAACACTCTTACTGTACTCTATCTTCAGGATTATTATATTACAATTATTAGAGTAACAATTTAATGATATGTACTGCATGTTTAATTTTCTACAATGATTAATTCTTTATTTATAGTTTGATGAAGCCGATCCCCTGACTTCAGATAATCCAAACTACATTCAAAACCCCACAACAGGACAAAAAACACATTGCGTGGTCTGTGTAGTGTCGGCAAACTCTATCTCTCGGATGCCAAATGAAACCATCGGCAAGATGAAAAGATTTTTGGACGAAGCCAGTGACTACGGTAAAATAGAAGAAAATATACAATGAAGTAGCAAAACTTATTCTTTTGTGTATTTGTGCAATACAACATGCCTCACCTGGAATATGTTTTACATACAAACAGGTCAGTTTAGACATTTCTAACCAACAATACATTTGCATAATGAGGTTGATCTTAAAAGATCAATCTTGAAGAATGAACTTTATATGAAGATGTAATAGAAAATTTTTATATACAGTGGCACACACACACACACACACACACACACACACACACACACACACACACACACACACACACACGCACTCCCAAATCTTTCTTCATGAATAATGTTTTTAATCTAAATTGCAGGAATCCCTCGAGCTGTTGTCATGACTATGGGTGATCTTCTCTGTCCAGCTGTTTGGAACAATATGAAATATATATACATAAGCAAGATCATTAAAAAGAAGGTTAGTCATGATGTGGATGATGTACACTATATAGTGCCTTTAACAACACTGGCACCGTTGCCAAATGTAATCAAAGAAGCCGGTGACCCTTTATTTTGGTTTGGAAAAGATTTAGTTAGCATCTTCGCAGAGAGTTAGCATAACCTTTTAGTCAGTACTTTATGTTTTTTGATAAAAATGTGTTGTGGCTTGCAATTGATATCTATGAGAGCATAGTAGAGGTTAAAAAAGGTTAAACAAATAACATTTCCACAGCCTTCTTTTCTCAGACTTACTAAAGGGTGCCAATATTAGTGATTAGTGTAGGGCACTGAATGTTTTTTAAAAAGTGTGTGTGTGTGTGTGTGTGTGTGTGTGTGTGTGTGTGTGTGTGTGTGTGTGTGTGTGTGTGTGCAGATGGAAGACTGTAGTAACAAACTGCAAATTCCAATGAACTGCATCTTCCCTGTGAATAACTACCACGAGGAGACAGAAACAAACGACGACATGGACATGCTCCTCCTGCTGGCACTGAAACAAATTGCACATTTTGCCAATGATCACGTTGCAGACCTCCAAGAGTAGAAAGAAAAAAAAAAACTCTGAATACCTGCTGTCGAGAAAATGTCTTCTGGCATCATGACCATGTTACAGAAAATAGAATAGATTTCACTTTACTTTACCTAATTCAGTAGATATGCACAGAAAACAAATCATTATTCATTTTATCAAATGCAACGCTTTTTAATCAGATAGCAAGGATTGTTATATTATCATATCATTGGAGCAGCCGAAAGAAGAAGAAGAAGAAGATCTACTCAAATCAAATACACATTTTGTGAAAAATATATTCAGATTGTGAATAAGTTCATGTAGGAATGCATGCATGAGTTTTTTAGGATTATGTTATTTCTACAGTAATCATTTTTATGTTTAAGTAAACAAATATTATGTGTGAAGAATATATAAGAAGCTAATAAAGAAAAATCTATTTAGGTGTAGATTATGGATTAATTGTTTAACAGCATAGAAAGCTTAAAACTTTGTCTATAAAATGTATTTTTAATAAAAGAAGAAATAAATTATTTTTTTGTAAAACTTTTACTTTTGATCACAGTGAACAGTGGCTTTGGTCAAATATATATATAATTTTATATTAAAATTCAGACTAAATTAGTTGGTGTGTACTTTAAAGTGGTATAGAAATAGATTAAAATATAAATGAATAAAATGTTTGTCCTATAAAATATTCTGTTTAAATGTAATAAAAATCAATAAATGGAACTTAATCAAATTTAATCTATAATGTAAGCTCATTGGATCTGGATCACCGCTTGCATTAGTATACTGTACATAATTCATTTCATGTTGTTTACTATTTACGAGGCCATAGTTTTTTAATAATAAATGCATTTTATGACAGAATACAAAACTTTTTAAAATGATTTATACATTTTGAGTCCTTCCTTTGCACTTGCAACTTTTGTCCACCAGAGGGCAGACATGTTATATAAATTCAATTAGACTCACAAAAGAAAAAAAAACTGGAAGACATTTCATAGACACAAAGTGGAAATAATAGGAAGGAAAAAAAGGAAAAAAATATAAGGAATGAAGGAAGACTTTTTTGTGAATTAATTTACATTTTGCTTATTTAAACTTAAATAAAATCATTTTACATGAACGAAGTGGAAAGCAGATGTTGAATAAACTACTCAGGAAGTCCAAATGGGTTGAGTTCATGTGTTAGTGTAGTCTGGCCTTATACAGTACATGGAGGACAAAACCTTTGTTAATAAGCTCCTGCAGTGAAAGTTGTCTTGTCTTGTTAGGACCTTGTGGACGTAATTTACAGCACTTGGCAGACTTGCCAGAGTGACCTTGTTGTTGAGGGTTGAGGGCCCAGGAGAAGTGGCTTGCCAGTGCTGAGGACTGAACTCATTACCTTTCAGTACGGGGTCCAACTTCTTAATCACTGAGCTACCGGTGACGTTTCCAAGAGCAGAAGACACGGATAGATACATAATAACTACGGTTCGGTCATGTCTTGTTGCCTTGGTTTTTATGTGATTAAATCGTGCTATTTATGTACTGCACATTGTAATAATCAGAGAATAAAGTATAATGATTATATATGGACCTTCTTTTTGTGTGTATGCAGAGTGTTGTGCATAACAATAATAAACTCATCATTGCTTTAGAAAAAAGTAATTCCAAAATATGATGATGTATTGTTATTTATTCATTTTTTCACTAATCCTGTTATTGTCATGTGATTTGCTTATACCATGAATCAATATGCAATGAATCAATAGATGAATAAATAAGTGTGTTTTTTGTAATTATGGATGAAATAACAGTAAAAGCTGAAACCAAAGCCACTTACGACTGAAAAAACTTCTTCAAAATATTTAAGAAACCCTTTCCCTTACATATCTATATGTGTGGAATTTTTCAAGAATTCAAGATCATGCGTTGGTGTCTACACTTTATTAATGGTATGAAAACCATTCTTGTTCAGGCAAAAAAGCTTAAAAAAGCTGAGGTAAGGCAAGAAAATCTAAGGTGTCTCAATATATTTCACCTGAAAAGAAGTTCTAAAGAATCTGTGATGCATTCAGAAAATATTCCATATTGTCTTCATTTTTTCCTCCCTCCTTCAGATTCTCACTTCCCCTTGGTTGAGGTCACACCCCTTCTGATTCTCTTTTAAATCCCTCCACTTGGTCTTCTCGACTCATTAGGAACTTAACCTTAACAGGAGTGTGTGTGTGTGTGTGTATATGTGAAGTATAGCTGAGTGAGTGAGTAAGTGCAAGACTACAAGTGACTGCAAGTGTGTGTGCAAACTCTTGCAATGAAGCCTCTACTGTTCATCCTCTTCCTCATCAAATGGCTTCCGGATTCGCATGCTGTGGAAAAGATACAGGAGTTCTTCATTGCCGCAGTGGAGACGAGCTGGGACTACCTGAACACTGGGGCTACAGATCCAGTTGTTAATCAGAGGTACCTGTTGGTTATTTTCTTAAAACAGCGTTCCTAGTCATGATTTGTTTCTTACAAAACCTACACTTGTGTACCTGTATACAGCGTCCCAGTATACAGCAACTTTAGCATAAGTTCAACTTTTATATCATAATGTGTATTGTGCTATAAAAAAAAAGTCACAAGTTACTTATATAATATAACGCTACTAATATAGTAACTTATACTATCTGAGTTGGCAGGCAGGGTATGTATATATTTGGTATCCTAATCCAATGCATGTTGAAAAAAAAATGAAATTCAATTAGTTTTTATGTATTGAGTTTTTAACAATGAACATTGTCTCATATAGACCAAGTTATCCTCACAATTATCCTAATACACAACAAAGAAAACGTCATATATTGCTTCGCTGACATGTAATTTTTTTATATGCTGTTCATTTTTAACAGGGGATCCAGCGGTCAGAAATTTGTCAAGGCCGTGTACACTGAATTTACAGACTCCACTTTCACCATCCCGAAAACAGAACCTCCATGGGCGGGTTAGTGCGGCTAAATTGATTCTCTTATTCTCAGAACCATCAATTTTAGATTTTCCTAGTGCATACAGTATTTGAGGTTATTTTATAGGAATCAATTGGAAAAAGCACAACCGCCAGGTTGAAACACAACACAGGATCAATTCATTTCAATTCGAGGTTATTGTCATATGTACAGGAAACAATCTGTTACATCATACAATGAGTTTTTTACTCTGTGAATCCCCAAGCTTATGACAATGACATAGGCAGAAAAAAAATACAACAATGTTTAATGAGGAAAATCACTGGATATTATAGGTGGGATAAAAGGTTCTTTGGCTAGTTTGGATTTTTTTAAGCTCAGAGGTTATATTTAAAAACACATCAGATCTCCTCTTTTGTCACTTTTTGGAAATTCAAGATTTTCCCATGGCATTGAAATACATTAGCATGTCAATTCAATACAATGGTAATAAGTGTCTAAAATTGCTCCAAAATTCGAACCTGTAAAATTTTAATGTTTTTCATGGTTTTTTTTTCCCCCTGCAGGAATTCAGGGTCCTACGATCAGAGTGGAGGTGAATGACAGAGTAGTGGTCCACTTCAAGAACCTCGCCTCGTATCCTTTCAGCATTTCTCCGATCGGCATTCCCTACTGGAAACAATCTGAAGGTGAATTTACTTTGTTAGTACTAAAAATTCCATCATGAATTATTTTGTTCTTGGTGTCTCATTCTCTTATGAAAACCATGTGATAATAGTGGCTGCGCAGTTTCTTTTATTTCTAAAATCCACCCTCAAATCTGGATCAGCAGAAGCACTGAGTAATAGAAAAGCCTATTATGGCTGGGTTACTTACTGAGATGACTGACTGGGTGCAATCGTTTTTGCAGAATTCTGGATAAAATTCTCTATGTAGTTATAAATTGTTGCTTTCATAGCAGATACATAATAGAAGTATAAAAATAATGTTGCTGTTCAACAGTAACATAATTTCACAAATAAAACACTGTGTTCTAATGTACCAGATTCATTCTAAGAAGTCTCTAATGTGAGCACTTTGTTGATCTTTTTTGAAGGCAAAGTTTCTCGTCAGATTAAGTAACACAAAATGCTGATTTTCATATAATTACTTCAAATAAGCAAACCTGGTGAAAGGATATCTCTTTCTAGCTATGATAATGTCACTAACTTACTTTTACCTTTATGGCATTTGGCAGATGCCCTTATACCAAGCGGTATTTATAATACATGTATTTCAAATATGTATTTCAAATGTAAAATAGGATTTTGTAAATTGTATTTGAGAGGGCTGATGAAAATGGCTTTACATTTTATATCAATATACTTTAGTGTTTTGTATTTTTGTAGTTTTAAAATACTCTAAGATAGATTGTAAGAAGTCTTTAGTATGACATCATAAACATGCGGCCTCTGATTGGTTTGTTTTTTAAACAGAAAATGTATCTATATTGAAGAAGGTGGTGAAGGTAAGAAACTAGGTGTCTATTGAATGGTAAATATTTAATTGCTGAATATTGTACCCTACTTGAAGTAGCTGAATTTGCGCATGATTTCAACAAATTAACCACATGATTAATTAGTTCGAAACTAGTTTCTATGACTTGTTTGTCATTAAGTCAGAGCTGCTGATGCAAAGTAGGTCTAGTATTTGATCTGTTAACTGGGTGCATATGTCAGATTTATTGTGTGACTCGGACAGAGAAAAGCTGCTGCTATCAAAAATTGTTTACTCAATGTAATGTTGAAGGAACTGATCAAACAGGCAAATTGCTGAAGGGTTTGTGAAGGTATTTCATGAACCCTTGTGAAAGTATTTTAGAAATACTTTCTATTTTGAGAAAATAGTTTAAAGGCATTTTTTTATTCAAGAAGTGCTCATTTAAGAAAATGTGGAAGGTGGTTTTTAGACATGATTTAAAGACTGCTAGAGACTCTGCTGTCCCAACATAAAGTGGAAGACTTTCCACTTCCACATTTTCCCATTGTGCCAGAACAGAGAAGAGTCTGGAAACAGGTCTTCCTTGTACCTGGAGAGTTGGTGGGACCAGTCGAGCTGTGGTTGAGAATTGTACGGAGTGTTTTGCAGTGCTGGGTGAGATGGTCCATTTTTGGCATTGTAGGCAAGCGTCAGTGTTTTAAATCTGGTGTGTGCAGCTACAGGAAGCTGATAGAGGGAGCGTAGCACTAGGGTGACCCAAGCATGGTTGAAATCAAGTCACGTGGACTCATTCTGGATCAATTTAGGGGTTGAAAATCTTTCAGAGGCTGATCTGCCTACAAAGTTGTACATCTATAAAATGTAAGTATAAATAGATTTAAACAAAGTTATGTATTTATTCGTGAAGAATACATGGTCCTGGTCAATAAAATCAGTTAACACTTGATTCATAAATCCTAAATTTGGTAATGTTGGAAGTCTTTTTTTATGCAATGCTGGGATTTCTGTAATCAGTAAAAGAAGCAGACATTTTCATCAGTTAAGAAGCCTTTCGTTTTTTGTTTCACCTGTAATATAATACAAGTTTTAACCCTGGTGATAATTGAAAGCTGGGGATGATAAGAAAGCTGACTGACTAATAAAAATAATAACAATAACAATTCTTTATATAATTATTTATTTATTCTTTATTTCCTGTAAGCCTAGTTTTATATTAAATTATATAATGTATTCCATATTTATTAAAGTATGTTAGTTTTTTCCCTATACGAGTCCTGTTATGTTCTATTTAGTCAGATTTTATAGATTATACATTGTTAACACAATTAATTTATAATCTAGTTTTTATGGCTTTGTTGTTATATGTCCAGGTGCTGGTTACGAGGACTCCACATCACTCCAGGAGCAGGGGGATGATGCGGTCCAGCCTGGTGGATATTATAAATATGTGTGGGACATTCATCCTAACAGTGGACCCACCATCACAGACCCTGAGTGCCTCACATACTCCTACTCCTCACAGGTGGACATTGTGCGAGACTTAAATTCGGGACTCATCGGTGCTTTCCTCATCTGCAAATCAGGTCTGATGTTATTGGATTTTTCAGGGTCTTGGTAACAATCATGTTTTATTGCCCAATAAAAAACAATGTCATACTAATGGACCAGTTGGTTGTACATGATTTTAACTCTAATGACCATTGACCCATGTTCAGGTTCACTAACCGAGGACCGTCAACGGAAGATACCCGAGTTTGTGCTGCTATTTGCCGTATTTGATGAAAGTAAGAGTTGGTACAGGGACGTGGGCAGAGCAGCCAAACTGAGGAAATCATCTGATCGCCAACAGTTTCACACCATCAACGGATATGTCAATTCCACACTAAAAGGTTGGGTCAACATTAATTCATAATAATTAACCAATCTTGGTAGATTTTTCAGGGGTCATGAATTTTATCCTTGCAAATTTCCAGGCTTTATAATTACAGTCTATGCTAATAATATATCGAACGTTTTTTTCAAGTTTGTACTCAGTAAAGGACATTGAATGTGCTACAATTCTGAAGATATAAAAAAACTAAAGCTTTATCCTTCCTATTAAAATGTTCAGTCAGTGTGTAGTGATTACAGTCTTCATTATCCAAAGATGGAGGATTAGATAGATGGATAAATGGATGGTTGAATTTGGTTAATAGATTAATAACCAGATAAACAGTTTTGTTAAATCCATCATTTGGTGGCTTGGATACTGTATGGATGGATGTTTTGCTGAAAGGCTGTGCTTGGGCGGATGGGTGGAATGACTGACCTATTTTAATGGGGCAAAACCTCAAGATTATAGTTCTAACCAGTTTTTACACCCTTTTTATTTTTTTAACAGGTCTGAAGTTTTGCCAGAAGATTCCAGAAGTTTCCTGGCACTTTATTGGTCTGGGCTCCACTCCAGACATCCACACCATTCAGTTCCAAGACCACACATTAAAAATAATGGACCATAGACGGGTTACATTGGAAATAGCCCCTATGACCCTCACTACCGCCCTGCTCAAGCCAAATGCTGTAGGAAAGTTTCTGATTTCCTGCAGGATCCATTCACATCGGCAAGGTCAGTGGAGTCTTTTTGAGGACTTGATACAAAGAACACAAATTTCTGCGTGCTCTTCTAACACGTGTTTGTTTGTTTGTATTTATATGCTTAGCTGGTATGAGTGCCTTCTTTACTGTGGAGAACTGCCCAGAATCCAACGAGCTGCCTGAAAAGCGAAATGTCCAGCAAACTTTCGATAAAGATGATGATGATGAAGACTACCCAATGGATAATCTTTTTTCAGTTTTGTTCCGACCTGGTGGACCCCCATCGGTTCTAAGGTCTGGTGGGAGACGCCCCAAAGTCTGGGTTCATTACATCAGTGCTGAGGAGGTCATATGGGACTATAACCCTCAGGGTGACCGGTACGAACACTTGCAAAAATTTTATTTACTTCTCTGTTTATTTGAGTTTGGTGTCATTGTGAACATGTTTAAAGAGTTAATTCTTAGAGCCCAATTCAGTTTATCTGAGTAGCTTGAATGAGTTGATGTGGTACTAATATTTGTTATACCTGACTTGGCCATATCTAAGTATCTTGAAAAATCATTTGGATAAGTCATGGTCACTTAGTCATTTTGATGAGGTAACTTTGGTGAGTCTGTGTTATCCAGACAAGTAGGAGTAACATAAACAAGTCTGGGAAGAGGTCTGTGTGAACCCTGAGGTTTTTGTGTGTTTTTTTTGGAATTTATTTGTTAATTATTTTCCAGACCTTTGAAGTCGGAGCCGTCCATTCAACCAACACAGCGCTTGGGTGAAGTCTATAAGAAGGTGGCTTATGTCGAGTACACAGATAGCACATTTACAAAGAAGAAAAGCCAAAGCAATGCATTGATTGGGCCAGAGCTTAGGGGAGAAGTGAATGACCAGTTTCAGGTAACAAAAAATAATGTATAAGAAAAAATAACAAATAACAATATTTTCAAAATGTATATGCCGGCCTGAAAACTAAAGGAAAATGCTCATACACCGTCGACTAATACATTTCAGATTATTTTTAAAAATATGGCTAATCAACCATATAACATCTTTCCAAATGGACTTGTCAGCGTGCAGTCAGTGAAGAGGAGAGGTAAGAGTACACACTCGTTCATCTTAAAAATAGCAAATACACTCGATGTCCAAAAGAATGTCCACACCTATCACACCTATATGTCATGCTGAATATTGCATTTTAAACTTAGTCCTCATTTCCCGTTGTAATCATTTTTACTATTCTGAGAAGACTTTCCACTAGATTTTGGAGTGTGGCTATGGGGATCCTTCAGCCACAAGAGCATTAGTGAGTTTAGGCACAAGTGTCAGGTGACACAAAGTTCAGTCAGTGAAATCCCACAGGTGTTCAGTTATTTAAGTCCAGCCTTGGAAAACCATGTCGTTGTGGTCCACGATTTGAGCACAGCAGTATATTTATGTCAAAATATTCCAGTCTAAGGTTTGGGACCCTTCCAAAGTGATGGGAAAATTGTAACGTTACAACATACATAGACATTCTGTAGAACTGTGAGTTTCCAACTTTGTGGCGGCATTTAGAAGAAAGCCGACATACTGTATGGGTGTGATGGATAGGTGTCCACAAACATTTGGTTAAATGTGATCAAAATCTTACTTGGTGCCAAATGCAGGATTTCCTGCTCTACACATGTTATTTGAAAAGCAAAGCCGTTAAAAGCAAAGCCAAACGATTACAAATGTAATCTAAAATCTTATGTAACAGGATTACCCTTTCCCATGACCTTATAAAGATTAATGCCTGCACCTGATTTGTTTCTCACAAAGGCTAAAAGCTCTTTTTCCGAAGGTCTCACCATGTTTAGGAAGTTTTTACAGCTATTAAATGCTAATGGGCAGATTTGTGACTGATGTTTTTGGAATTTAGTGATGTTTCTGCCATCAGCATACTTTACAACGTTATCGCACATATGACTTTGATACATTGATTAAGTTATAACTGACTCTGAAAATAACCAGTGTATTTTGTGGCCTGATGGGGCGTGAAGACAAGCAGGTGGACCTGCGCTCCCTGGCTGTCCCACCAGGTGAGATAATGATGTACCTGTGGAAAGTGACAGCAGAGGATGCGCCCATGGAGGCCGACCCCCGCTGTCTGACCCGCCTCTACCAAAGCACTGTGGATCCAGAACGAGACATGGCGTCTGGCCTGGTTGGGCCACTTATCATTTGCAAATCAGAGAGTTTGGACAAACGAGGGAAAGTGGTGAGTGTAACTCTCAGTTAAAGAATTCAATAGGAAATATTGATTGTTATACTGTATGTGGTTCATAATTGAGGTCTTTATTTAAATGTTTGCTGGTTTTTTGGAGGATCCAAACCTCAGTTTGATGAATACAGGGATGGATGTTGTGTTATGCAACCGATAAAAAGACAGATGGTTTGGCCAAAAACAAACAGATGATTTTGGCAAATGGATCAGTGGGTGAAATGTATGGTGAATGGACTAATGGATAAATAGATAGACTTGGTAACATGACCAACATGTGTATATTCTTTTAGTTATCCTCAGACAGAGAAAAACACCTCATGTTCACCATTTTTGATGAAAACAAAAGCTGGTATGCCGATGAGAATTTCAAGAAGTTCAGCGAAACCCATTCCAATATCGATCGCAATGATCCCAGTTTCTACAACGCTAATGTCATGCACAGTAAGTGTCACCTATACCCTGTTTATGTTGTGTAGCAACAACTAGAAAAATAATCTAGCGGATCTTTTTCCTCGTTCAATCTCTTTTCTCTTGCAGGCGTTAATGGTTTCATGCATAACAGTCTACAGTTTAAAATGTGTGTTGGTGATGTTATGCTCTGGCACGTGGCCAATGTGGGTATGCAGAGTGATTTCCTGTCAGTGTATTTCACCGGAAACCCGTTTGAAAGAGACAGAACCTATGGTACAGTCCTTACACTTTTCCCATTGATCGGTGACACCGTCATCACTGAAATGGAGACTGAAGGTAAGAATCCAAGCTTTCTGGCTATACCATTGCCTTAATCTCATTATGGTCACTGGATTTCATAATGTGTCTGTTGTAGTGTTTCTTTAATCCTTATTCCTTAATGTAAAAATAATTTATCTAGGTGAGTGGGAGATTGGTGCCTTCGATCCCACTCTAAAAGCAAAGGGAATGAGTGTACGGTACTCTGTGTTTAACTGTGAACGAGAGCTCCCCCTGGTGGACACGGATGATTACGAGGACTTGGAGGATCAAATAGATAAGCACTTCCAAATCCCACGAGGTTTCAGGAGGAGGAATCGAACTGTAACTATCCAGGTTTGCCAAAAAGTGTCACGCAACACAAGTCAAACAAAGCAGGAAAACGACACCAAGATCCCCTTAGAGAAAAAAGGGGAGATGAACACCCTGGTATGCAAGAGAAAACTTGTCCCACTGGATGAAGGCGAGGACCTGGATGTTCTCTCTCAGGGAGGAATTCCACAGGATATTCTGGATCAATTCAATGATGTGGAAATGAGTTCTTCTAAACGCCAGAAGAGACTTGCGATTGTAGACAATGACACAGAAGCAGAGAGTGATCATCCTCCGTTTCGTTCCAACAGAACTGATACAGAATCGATGAGTGAGTCGAAAGTGGATGCCATGGTTAGGATGGAGGTAAAAAAAACAGTGAGATACCAGGATGTAGATAACCCTAAAACATCAACTCTAGATAACAGTCAATCTATTGACCTGATTAAGAAATTCCTTCAAAAATCAAGGATGAATACGACCTCAGATTTGGCTAATTTAACCGAGAGGACTCGAATAGAGATATGGCAAACAAATATCAGTGAGGCCACAAAAAGAAACGATGCAATGAGTGACAATGATGTTCTAAAAGACCCAGTTCTACAGCAGGACAAACTGATGGAAAGTCTAAATCCTCTTAAATATATCCACAAAGATGTGCAACATCTGGATTTGAGCTCTCAGTATCCCTCATCAAACTCATCACAGAACGACACCTACGTGAAAAACCTTCCAAACTTGGAGTATGACGATTACGAAGACGATGACAACAACACTACTCTGAGCTTCCCCTCAAATGACGAGCTTGATATCAGGTCTGGCGAATTGAAATTCCGTAGCTATTACATCGCAGCAGAGGAGGTTATGTGGGATTATGGGATCGACAAACCTTCTCAATTAATCAGTGCCAGGTAGAGTAAGTTTTCTTTGACTTTGCACCCTTTTCAGAGACTCAAGTTCAGTTGTAATGTAAGCTATTTACTGTGCGTAATTTGTTCTCTAAACCCACCATTCATTATGCAGATTGCCTGTTTGTGGTTTACACATCAAGGGTTGCCAGATTTTACATGATTAAAGATGTGAATATCAGATGGATATCAATGTGACATCAGACTGTCAGACAGTGATGCTGGACTGCTTCCTTACTGCATTCCATTCTGAATATTGTGTGATATTACAACTAACTGATTATGTGCAAGCCAATTAGCGAGCTGTTCTGAATATTAATAACATGAGGAAAAATGTGTCTACGCAGAGAGATGAAGAGAGGAATGAAAAAGTATTTCCCAGCCTACAAAAAAGTTGTGTACCGAGCATATCAGGATAGAGGTTTCAAGAACCCTGTGAAACGTGGCGAACTAGATGAGCACCTTGGAATTATGGGTCCTGTGATCAAGGTGGAGGTTAATGATGTCCTCACTGTAAGTGTGATCCTACTTTGAATTAGAAACATCTTAATCCTATATAGAAACAACATTTTAAAATATGTAATCATGGTTGATTTGTGGATACATTCTCCTGTTTGTCATCCGTTACAGGTCGTTTTTAAGAACACAGCCTCCAGACCGTACTCCCTGCACCTACATGGGGTGTACGATAGGACTATGGTGAGCTCTGCACCACAGGGGGCGGAACTAAGGGAGAATGAGGGACCTGGCGATCCAGTGCCTCCTGGGGAAGAAAGGATCTACAACTGGAGAATTACCAAAAGACAAGGACCGTCATCCAAAGACTTTGACTGCAAGGCCGGGGCCTATTACTCTACAGTTAATATGGTATGCAATATCACACTTGAAACTGTTAAAGAATTTGCCCCATTGTGGTTTATTAAAGCGCTACATGAGATGAAACAAACACCCGTAATTTTTTAAAAAGCAGTATAATTAAATCAACTCGGACTGTCAGGATGACGTGCATGATTTGTGTATCTCAGGAGAAGGACATGAACTCTGGTCTGATTGGTCCGTTGCTGATCTGTCGTCCAGGGACCCTCAAGCCACGTGTCCTCCTGCAACCGGGAGTGCAGGATTTATTCCTTCTTTTCACCATTTTTGATGAAACCAAGAGCTGGTATCTGGATAACAACATCGCAAAGTTTTGTACATCACCATGCAAGGCCAAATTAGATGATCCCTGGTTTGAGAGCAACAACAAATTTGCTGGTACAAGTCAAATCCCATGCTTGCTGTATATATGTTATAGTATGATGTGTTTGCTTAGCACCTTGATTACATGCAAGCTAAATCAATAGAAATATAACCAATGACCTACAGACTGTTTGATAATCGAGGTTCGGTAATTTGTCCAATTTTTGCAGAATTTTTATGTATTGACATTTATGTGCCACTCTAATTGGTTCGCTTTTCTTGATGTGATGTAGCAATCAACGGATATGTCGCAGAAACTCTACCTGGCCTGGTGGTGGCGCAGCACCAGACATCTCGCTGGCACCTGCTTAACGTGGGCAGTGGTGGAGAGTTCCATGCTGTCCACTTCCATGGATTACCATTTAGCACTGGGAAACACGAAGAACATCGCCTGGGCATCTTCAACCTTTATCCAGGTAAACATATTTAAATAATACAATAAATGTGTTTTTTTTATGCATTAAAAGACAATGAGAAATAGCTAATAATACAGAAATAGCTGTCCTGATCCAAAGATAACGCTAATGATCAGTCATTCTTCCCCTCATCCCTTGTTGCAGGTGCATTTGGAAGCATTGAAATGAGACCAGGAGTAGTGGGCACATGGCTGGTGGAGTGCACCATTGGAGATCACCAACTCTCTGGCATGAGAGCCAAACTTCTTGTTTATAGCCCACGTAAGAATCAGTAATAACCCAATATGCATTTAACGAACTTTGAAATGAAGAGAAGTACAAATGTAGAGATTTCTGTAGTCATTATTTTGTGTAAATGACCAATGACTACCTAACATTTTGAATGGATCTGGTCTTGCAGAATGTATTCAGCCACTGGGAATGCAGTCAGGATGGATCGATGATGACCAACTTACTGAATCCGATCATTGGGGTATAATAAACTATAGATCTATTGAGACTTCAGTTTTAAAATTCTGAATACCAAAATTATTTTTAGAAGCTTGAAATTTCCTTGAATCATTTCCTTGTCTGGACAGATAAATGGGAGGCAAGATTAGCCCGACTGCACTTATCTGGATCAGTTAACGCTTGGATTGGCAACAGTGAGAAATCCTGGCTCCAGGTACAGTATCCTGCTTGTTCAAAGCCAAACCGAAACATTCCTCATGCCCCGAATGTCTCTTTTGTATACTATGTTGTTTCATGTCATATATGATGTATATAAATGTATAAACAAAATGCTAAACAAATGGCCAAAGAAGCTTGTTTGTGTAGCTCCTGAATGAATATGAAATAAAATACTTTTGTTTGCATTAGGTGGATTTGCTACGGCCAATGGTGGTCCACGGGATCCAGACCCAGGGCGCAAAAACGTCATTTGGCCTGAAAGACATGTTTACTGTGATCTTTACTATCAGCTATAGTCTGGACCAGAAAACGTGGAAGACGTACAAAGGAAACAGCAGCGAATTAGGATATGTTAGTATCAGACCTAGTGCTAGCCTGAACGATTTATTAACCCTCAGAACAACGCAACAAAACATAGGACCCCACATCTGTCCGTTACAATCATAATTGACTACACAATGCATAAAAACAACACCTATATCAATGTGTTATCAGCATACTATCAGTCCCAGCCTGTATATGTGACTTAGCAACATGTGCTAGCTTCAACACACAGTTTTAGGACTAACTGTGAAATTTTAGCCTCAATACAACAACACGTAATACTACATTAATCCCGCAAATGCCAATAGAATAGCTTATCCTGTCTTATCTAGTCTATCTTGTTTTAAATTGTCCTCGTGATTTTTATATTAATAAGCCACACTTATTTTTTTTTTAACTAGAAATTTAATGGAAACCTGGATGGCTCCAGGGTGAACGAGAACCTCTTCACTCCTCCAATCATCGGCCGCTACATTCGCATCCATCCAATCACATACGTCACCAGGCCCACTCTGAGGTTTGAACTGCTGGGCTGCGACCTCAACAGTGAGTACATACAAAGTCAAATGAAACGAATACTGCAACAAATCTATATGTAACAGATGGGTCTAAAAGGTCTGAAGAATTCTTTTCTAAAACCTAAGTGTAACCTTTGGTTAAAGGTATTAGAAATAAAAAGGAACCGACTACACCACCTGGGTTATTTATTCACCCAGGAAAATAAATTGAACGCAAAAGAAAAATTAAACCAAAAAGTTACAAAAATATGAAGGACCCTGCTGGTTCGGATGGGGTTAAAGACAGAGACGTGACTTTCCAAAAATAGTACAAGTTTATTTCACAGAAAATGCTTACAAATATTTTAAAATACCAGTTACAGCTTACCAGTTATTTACCCACAATTGGAGAGACTAGATTAATTCCACTTTTTAAACAGAAGGGACAAAAACACCCAGCAAATTAGTGCATAATTCTTAAACAATGAAACCAAAAAATAAACCAAAAACAAAGCCAACACACAAACATACTCTCCCCTTCTGTTTAAGTCTCAAATCACGGCTCATCAGATAATTACATGTGGAAATAATTACATAAATGGCAATCTATAAAACAGCTGGTAGAAATATCCACAAAACAGCTTGTAGAAATATCTATAAAACAGCTGGTAGAAATATCCACAAAACAGCTTGTAGAAATATCTATAAAACAGCTTGTATAAAACAGCTTGTATAAAACATCAGCTAGCACTCTTTGGCCGCACCTCATAAACGGGGTTACACTATTGTCACTATATGCTACCTGCGTTCACGCGCACATCCTTTTTCTAGCCACACAGCCTACAGATAGGAAAGGTATCAAAGAGCCAAACTCAACAGTGCTTTTTATAAAGCCAAGAACACGCTGAACTAATTACGTGGCACAGGTGTGGGTTAGGGTTAGGGTTAGGGTTAGGGTTAGTCAATGTCAAAGCGCATCTCTGCAGCAGTTTTAAAATTAACCCATTATGTATGCCTGTCTATTTGTCTTTATTTTAAAAGCCATTCAACTGAGACCACTAATATTTAGTGCTTGAATAATACATACAATTACAGGGAGTAGTCTGTAACTGCTTCTGTCTGTTATAAATAAAAAAGCCAGAATTTTTTTCTTCAATATTAAACACCAGTATAAACAATTTTGCTATGAAATCTGAATACTGTCCAAGTCGATCAGTGCATTGAGAGTTTGGTAATGTTTTCAAGACCCCAAAAAAATGATGGTATCGGTTTCAGGTTGCTCGATGCCGTTAGGAATGCAAAGAAGACTGATTCCCAAGAACTCGGTTAGCGCTTCCACCTTCCGGGAAAGCTGGAGAAATTCGTGGTACCCAGACCTTGCCCGGCTCAACCAAGATGGCAGCGCCAATGCATGGAGACCCAAGGTACCTTGAGGAAAAACCGATTTCAAATTGCTATTCGTCTACTTGCATGCTACAAATATTCCCTTGCAGAATCTATTAGCATTTATACCACAGTGTGACCATTATTGAAAAGTGAAATTTAAGGAATAATAAAATGCAAAAGAACACTTTAAGACATAATTCATTCATCGTTATTATAGTGATTTTTGGCGTATACCAAAAAAGCCTACTATTAATCAAGAATCTGGCGGTAATAGCACCACTGTTACCAAAAAATGTACTGATAAAAGGTTTATCAGTAATCTGGTGTCTCTTGGCAGCTGCACGTTTAAACACTATTGTTAAGCGCTTCCTATAGCCGTGTGTTTTGGAGCGAGACGTGCGAGCCACATTGTTTCGCTCCCCGAACATGACTCATCACTTTCACCACTTCCGTCTGAAAGCAGCCACACACACACACACACACACACTACGAATATGGAGTGGTCAGAGGTACAGTACTGTTACCTTCCCAGTGTTGATTAATTCCCACAAGACCCATACTTACAACACACTTATTTCACTTATGCTGCAACTAGAGAGGATTTATTCTTTTTATCAAACAAATGACACGTTTGTGGCATATTTGTGATTTGTGTATTTGTGTGTAGTTATTATACCGTTTGTAACATTTCTTTCTTTTACCCTTTCTTTTCTTTTCTAGTCTAGTAACCCATACGAGTGGCTGCAGGTGGACTTCCAGGTAGTGAAGAGAGTCACTGGCATTGTCACACAGGGGGCCAAATCTGTGTTCACAAGCATGATGGTAACCGAGTTCTCCATCTCGGTTAGTGACGATGGCCACAGCTGGGCCATGGTCACCGAGCCGGGAACACAACGAGAGAAGGTGTGTAAAGAGTCTCTTTTTACTAAATACCGACTAAGATTTGCATCCAAAAATTTTCAAAATCACACAGTGATGAATATGCGTGAGTAAATAAATCATTATTCCATTTACCCCGTTTTGTTTTCCTATAGTACTGAATTAGAAAACCCTTTCTTTTTTCTTTGTATGAGGTTCCTATGGGACAGATTCCCAGTCCATACTGGTAGATGAGTCGTCACATGTCCTATAATACTGACCTGGAATTGAATTAAAATATGGAAATGGTTCAAGTGTTTAGATGGCGGATTTTTCAATTTTCGAAGACTATTTTCTGAAAACATTGTCTGAAGTACAGTATATATTCAAACAGATCTGAATTTCCCAAATTTAGAGGCAAACAATAGGAGATGATATATTGATATAGTATTAGTATAAAGTACATTTTCTGAACCTGACTCTCTATTTGAGTCTATAAATGAATCTGTTTTTCTCTTCAATGAAAAATATTGATTCATTGAAATAATAAAAGTTAATAGCACACTACTTTTGAAGCGTTATAAAGTGTACTGCCTTTCACTTATGAATGCGTCCATTCATCTGCAGATCTTCGAAGGGAACAGCGAGCACGACGAGCAGAAGCTGAACGTGTTCGTGCCTCCGCTGTTCACCCGATTCATTCGCATCCATCCAAAAGGATGGGTTAATGACATCGCTCTGAGGGTGGAGTTCCTGGGCTGTGATACGCAACAAAGACTCTGAGAGACACCATGTGTTTGTGTGTGTGTGTGAGAGAGAGAGAGAGAGAGAGAGAGAGAGAGAGAGAGAGAGATAGTAAAAGTGTGTGAAGGAGAAATGTGAGAGAAATATAATGTTAGGGAAAAAAAAGGAGGTAATAGACATCGAATGTAAAATGTTTTTTTTATTTTGCTGTAAATGGATTTCTAAACAGTTGGGACCTACTGAGAGAAGAATATTTATTACTATATATTTAAGAAAAAGTGTATAGACTAGGATGCCTTTTCATTATGTATACCCGTGTCACTTTAGGTATATGTACAGCTGCTAACAGCCAGTTTGCTGTATGTGTGTGTGTGTGTGTGTGTGTGTGTGTGTGTGTGTGTGTGTGTGGTGTTGCTGTACACTACAACTTTGTTGGTTCAGCTTCTAGGTGTACAGTTAGAGAGCATAGTTTATCGTTTCCCATACACAGTCTGCGTTAACCCTTTATCTTTGGCCGTTTATGACCACAGCGCTGCTGTTGTACCTGATAACACTCATACAAGCAGAACACACACTGTTACCATGGCAGTGTCACTGCTAATCTAACAAGGGTTCATTGAAAAATATCTGGCCTTCTGTGCTTCCTGTGGTCCTTTATATTGAATGACTAATACATTTTTTATGGTCTAGTTAGTGACCTGTTCATGTAGACCTGGTGAAAAGGCAATTCAGTATATACAGGAAATCATATGTATTTATATTTATTCTTATTCTATGTGTTTATTCTGCCAGTCAGTATTATTTATGACCTACGCAACAGATCTCTATCAGACATGCTGCTCATTAGACGTATTTAAAGAACGTTTTCGATCTGCTCACGTGACTACAAGAGGATCAAATATCAGTATTCATTTATCAGCCACGTTATCTTAGCCACGTGTACTGTCCCATCTCGAGGACACTATTAACACTACTAATGTTTTATTTGGAATGTAGACGTTTGCACTGTGAAAGAATTTATATGACTTCATGTGATGTGATTTATAATGAAATAAAAGGATTAAAGCGTGAAACTGGTGTGTGCGCCCCGGCATTTCGACCCATTAAACCGGGTACTTCGGTTACTCAAAACAGAATCGATCCACAGAAAAAAACAGGCCACAGTTCAGTTCATGATTCATTCATGCTTTTTGATTTTAATCATCCACAATGGTGTTAATGTATTAAAATGTATTTAATTACTGTATTTAAGTAGCAAAGCATTAAATAATGGAAAATCCTGACTCTAACTTGCCACAACACCCGTGGATATATTTGCTATTTTTTTTTATTAGTTGAAAAGGTTTTGGTCTCATGATCATTTAAATAGATATCAGTGTTTAGGGATTTCATATTATTAATAGATTGGTTTGCTGAGAGTCTTTTTAGATAAACTGAGTTCTGAGAATTGACATTATAGCCATAATAAATCATAGTACTTTGAAAACCAAATGCTTTTGCACTTTTACTTAAGTGAAAGTTCAAATAGAGGACTATTACTATTAACTCAAGTACATGGTTTGTGTACTTCGTCCATCACTGGGTGTAAAATCTGCTACTGATTTAGGGTGAGGATCCCGGAATCTCAAAGAAAATTGGAAAAAACAATGTCTCGGCAAACATGACTAAGCTAAACCAATTCCGAGTTCCAACTAATACTAATGAAGCATACAAGGACTTATCGAAATACACAGGAAATCCAACCACTGCGGTCTACACTTCATTACACAATAGATAACTTCATTTAAATGTGATAAAGGTTAAACCTCGAATGAAATCAAAACCTCTTTTGCTCAGAGTGATGTAAAAGCATATGATTACACTTTCTAGTATACACTTGTGCAGGAGAACTCAGATCCACAATCTGTTGTCACTCGGAAGAGGATGAAGTTATTGCTTCATGATGTTTCAGGGGTTTTTTCCTTGCCACTAACCTAGATTTCTGTAACACTGACCTTTGTGACAATGCCCAAGGCACCTATTTTCAGAACAACACTATAAATCGACTTTTACTTATCCATGAACCACTCACTCGAAACGGTTAAACGTTTAAAACATAAATTGTTCATTTATTTAATTTTGTATTTGACTATGCAGATTTCCATTATTTTGCTAATCACATGGTCAAGTAAAAAAAAAAAAAAAAATTTACCACATATTACAGCATGATTACAAGAAAGTGTTCAAAACACCTGCACAACACACACTGTCTCAATCGTTCTAAATGCACTACATTGCCTTAATTCGTTACTGAAACTTTGTTCCTGAGTGATGCAAACAGGATGTTGCTCTTACTTGCTTTCACATGCGTTGTGTGTTGCCATTTGAAAGTCTCTCAAGGCCCAAAAGCCTTTCGCATGCAATATAACCAATAAACCTCTCTAGTGCTTGGAAAATGAGTTTAAAAAGCAAATTAGACAAAGCTGTGTGATTTCTTTCGCTATGCCGAGTGGAACATTCAGTTCTCTCCGGCTCAGTTTAATAAATAAACAGATTTTATTTGCGGTGACATCACGGAGGAAATGTTTTAATGAGTGCTACTGATTTACAATATAATCGTTTTTGATACTTGGTTGGTTGGGCTTATAACAGACTACAATATTGTGTTCTTGTTTATGCTATTTCACAGTGAAGAACCTCTAGAAAACTGAGGTGAGATTAAAGATAGTGTTCATTATTAATATTAATAAGTGTAACCCAGGTCCCGAAAGCTAAATTTCTTTCTTGCTACACCAATTAATTAGCTTTAGCTATTATCATAGTTCATGTTTATAATCAACAACTTGTAAGGAAAAAACTTCAGGTGCTCTTGTAAATAATTTTCCTATTTACGTCCAATTATTTTTGTGTAATCTTTCACAACACAAAGGCTGAGACAGATCTCTCAGGAAAGAAAATCATGATAGACAAACTAAAGGCTTGGTGAAGCAATATAGATACTTCCGATCACCTGCTTTGTAAAAGCAGTATGAAAGACGGTCTCTTTTTAAAGGTTTGAGTGCTGCGGGTGGGATTGGCAGCAGGTGTGTGTGATTAGAACTCTGATTTGAGACTGGGAATGTTTCATGGATTGGGCACTGGGAATGCAATAAAAGTATATGAAAATTTGATGAAAGATTTTCCACATCATATAAGATATATAAGTAAAAAAAAAAAAAAAAAAAAAAATCTTTAGATTTAACATTTTTTTTATTGTATTTATTTTTTACATTTATATTTTAAATATCTTTTTCTTTTGCTCACTGATATTATGGTCGTAATCAGATTTACATGCGTCATAGAATGCGCTATTTGCATCAATAATTAGCCTGAACAAAAGTTCTCACAAAGATAGAACTGGGACTGTGTGTGTGTGTGTGTGGAAAATGAGGCCCTTAAAGAATAAAGAAAATATATCCACTCTGAGAGTGATAGAATTGAACACTACTATCAGTTCCTGTGTGACAGGAAGTGTTCTGGTTGTGTGTTATTAGTGAACTGTGCAAACGTCTGTGGGAAAAGATACGAGTCCCAATGCATCACCTTGCTATCTGATCCAAAACAAAAACAACTTGTCCAAACGCAGAAGAAAACCAGAAGTTACCCTTCGTGCAGCGACTGTTGGGATGTAACTCGACGTGTTAATATTTATAGACTGCCTCATTGATTGTATCGGAGTGATGAAAAGTACTGTCTAATCTTTACGCCTTGTTTGAAACGAAAAAAAGAAAATAAAAGAGGGCGGTAAAAGTCCACAGATTACAATGAAAAGTCGTAATGTAATGTTTCCTCTGTACGCTTTTTTTTTTGGGAGAATTCCATATATACTTCCTTTTATTATTTCACCCTGACTCTGTTTTGAAGCAGTAAGATTTGTTAGGTTCGAATAAACGACTTTAAATCAGTTCCACTGCAGGGCTTGTGTAAGAAAAATTTGTTTTTAGATCAATAGATAGATAGATTTATCACTTTATTTACCCCAAATGGAAAGTCATACATTACCGCAGCACAAAAAAACATGGACGCCTGTAAGATAAGATTAAATAAGACTGACTATAAAATTGCTTTCTGAGTATCCCATTTCACATTAAGTCCCAATTTGCTGCTATAATAACCGCCACTCTTCTGGGAAGATGTTCCACTAGATTTTCGTCGAGTTTTTTGTTCATTCATCCACAAAGGTATTAATAAAATCAGGAACTTATGTGGGTGAGGTGAAGATGACTGAGGTGCAGTCGATATCTACAGCAGGAGATTTTCCACTCCAACCCATGTAAAGCATATCTTTATGGGGCTGGTTTTGCGCACAGGGGCATTGCTATGCTGGAACAAGTTTGGGTCTCAATGTTCAAGTGAAGAGAAGATTTGGGGAAGAACACAAAAAATGGCTGAAAAGGTCCATCTAATGTTGTATAAGGTTTTGACTCAAACTGATTGAACACTTTATATAAATAAATGAAAATAAACAGTGGGAAGTGGTAGGATGTTGGACCGATCGTAAGGTTGGTGAGTTTAAAACCCAAGCATTGACAAGTTTTTACTGATGGTCCCTTGACCCTTCCATAAATAAAAATGCCAACATAATCAAAATATATATACAATAGCATACAGACTCAAGTGGTAGTACTTAAGTTCAACTACCGTCTAATGAGGGGAACATCGTTTCCCAACATGAACTCCTATTAAATATTTTACAAAGCATTTGATAATTTGTGTAACTTGAGTCCACGATTTTAACATGTTCTGGAAAGTTACAGTTCATTGCATAATTAATAATAAAAGAAAAAAAAACTAGACATTACACAGTACAAATAACTGCATCATTAAATATTATTTTTAACTATTAACTCTTTATGCCAAAGTAAATCCCTGGTAAAATATCCATGGCTGGATATCTGATTCAAAAGGCGTATATATTGTAGTTCTTTACTTCTTCATTTCTGTGTAAATAAACTGAATTCTTCAAAAAGCAACTGCAGTTTCTACCTGTAAGACAGTATACATTATCTGTTTAGTTTGAGAACGTGTTCAAGGTGGCAGTAATTAAAGATAATACTATATCCATGTCATCATGCCCGTAACACCACTGTATCTTTACAAATTTTTAAAAATTGAAGTGCAGCTTAATAGAGCGATATGGGGATTCCTGAGGTAATATTTTTTAAATTGGAAAGAATTAGGAGTTGAAATTGCAGTTCGATAGACTTTCCATTGAGATATTCGATATAAAGATATCAAAAAGCTTCATTAATAAGTGTGAATGCTGTTCTGAAGCTGCGAAAAAACAAAAACAAGTCACAGTTAAAGTCTCACTTCAGAGAGAAGGATTTGAGTTGATGAGTTTTGACAAGAAACAAGTCAGAAGAAAATGAATGTTTTGCAGCTCCACAGGCAAAAAGTAACTGTAAACAATACAATCTGAAGAATCGGATTGCTATATTATTACACACTTGGAAATGTGCTAGTATTGAAAGCTAATAACTTTAGGGTGCTAGCAATAGCAGAACACATTTAGCCAAATCACAGCAGGTTGTTAATGATTACTTTCCATACACAGCACATTTCCAAGTTTTTGAATGAAAAAGTCTGATCTTTTGCTTACGACTTGCTTTGCTAGTGGAAAGCGATGTCATTTCGAGAATTGTATAGTTCCTGAAAGGGTTCTTGGTAGTGCCCCCCAAGACTGCTTGAACAGCACATGACTAGTTTCATGTTACAGATGATTCAACATGCATAGCTGAAGTACTACCTTTTCTATTTTATACCAGCAAATGGTATTGGCTTAGGTATTTATGACACATGTTGCATGGCTCATCTCAATGTAATGTGTGGGATTTTATCAAGATTTCCAGCTTGGTCATTTCTTTTATTGAGAGGATCTCGATGTCTGTGGGCAAAAGCAGTCAAAACATTCTCTGAGTAACATATGTACATAATTACAGACTGGAACTGGAACGGCTTCTGCACATGAAGTCATTTCATCTCTATCACACATTTTCATAGATGGCACTTTTCCAAAAGATGGATTTAGCTACTGGATTTGAGTCACTGTTTTAGGGATTTGATGGCTTGGTGTGTCAAATAAAGTCCAAATGCAGGACAGGCTACATTTTATTGTGATCGGAGCGAAAGAAAAAGAGCGGATTCGAAGTTAAAACGGGAAATACTAGGCTCGAATTTACAGTGTGAAACAAAACGGGTCAATATGAAAAAAGCGTGTAAAAAGCGTTCGTTAGAAGTACACAGACGATCTTAATAGTGTGTGTGTGTCTGTCCAATTTTGCACATCTAACAGAGAGTGGGACATGTGTTCGGCAGCTATGTTTACAGTCTGCAGTGTTTGCTGGGAAAACAATAAATGATCTATTTAGTCTGCTCTATCTATAAATATCAGTTTCCCATAATTCACTTTAATATCTCTCTCACAATCTTTCTCTCTCTCTCTTTTTTTATTATTTCTTCTTTACACTGCTTTAATTTATTATTTTTATATTGTCAGTCTTTTGGACTTCACTACACGGCATCTTTTTTTCACTTTCTAGTTTATTAATATATTAGGGAACAAAAAGAGATTAAGTCATACACATGAGTATGAATCACAGATTGACTCAGAGTGTGTAAGCAGGGGAGTCATGTGGAATCATTTCCATGTGTTTTTACCTGATGCTGCTACCGGTGTAGGAGTTTTCATGTCTGGGCTGGGACAGACGTGTGTGTGTGTGTGTGTGTGTGTGTGTGTGTGTGTGTGTGTGTGTGTGTGTGTGTGAGAGTAAAACTCAGGATTTTCACCTTCCGGCTGGTGGTTTGGTGAAGTCATTACACCACCTCAGAATTCTTTCACCATGTGTGTGTACATGTGTGTAAGAGAGAGAGAGAGAGAGAGTATACATGTATACATTAAGATGCACAGACACACAACCAGAAATTCTATTTGTTATTTAAATCATAAAAATGCACAGCTTGATACTTACCATTTATAAAAATAGTTATATTTTCCCATTAAATAATTAATTTACATACATCACCGTAGATCTAACATGTAAAATGAATTGGTATGAAATACTATTTGACTACACATGAATTTATGAATATTTATGAATATATATAAAATCTATAAACAAACTACACTATTAGGACAAAGGTATTGGGACACCTCACTTTTCCAGCCATGTGATTTTTTGACAAACTGTTACCACAAAGTTGTAGAGGAGACGCACAATTGTATAGGATGTCATTGGATGGGTAGCATTACATTTTCCCTTTACCTGAACTAGAAGACCCAAACCTGTTTCAACATGATAATGCATTTTTACACAAAGCCAGCTCCATGAAGATATGTGTCAAATTGGTTTGGAGTTGAAGATCTCCTGCAATAGAACTCCCGCCACAGTGAACACCTTTGGGATGAATGTGAATGCTGACTGCACCCCACAAAATCACCCCACAATTTTTTTTTATCTATTTAACATTTTCCCAGAAGAGTGGACTTTTTTGGGACTAAATGTAAAATGGGATGTTTAAAAAACACACCAATCTTATGCTCAGGTGTCCACAAATGTTTGTCCATAGTGTATATCCAAGATGTCTTGGAGGTTGTATGCAGTGTAGTTCTTCGTTATGTTTAGAGAAAGTGAATTACGTGTTACTAAATAATTCCAGGAAGCAACTAGAGCTTCTTCTGAAAAGAAAAGCATATCCAGAACTTATAATTCTTGGATGGAAATCGTGGGCAACAAACGTTACTGCACTGTTTCCAGTGAAACAGGATATTGCATTTAATTTATTTATTTTAAGTGTTCTGTTCTTCTAGAAACTATACATTTTGAATGCTGTATACACTCTAATTACTGCTGAGGTTCGTGTGAAGAGATTAAAGACTGCATTCCTTTTATTCTTTGGAAAAAAGTGCCTACGGTAATAATATAAAAGCAAAGAAAAGGAAAGAATGTAACAAACATTGTCTTTGCTGATGACGGAGGAATTACAGGCACTGGTTACCTTCAAGGCTATCGTTGGAAACATCTGCGGCAGAACAGATAGACCTCCAGTGACTTCAGTACAACAATTAAATACCCAGACTATTTTACAAATGATGGCTTGACGTTTTTTGACCAGCTGGAATTGTTTCTCCGATTCTTCCTAGCAGATCATTACAAACTCAATCTGTTTGGAAGTATTGGCTCATCTGTGAATTGCCATCTTGCAACCCACCATATTCTATGATGTTTGAAAAGTCACAATAATGATTGAATGTTGCATCTCAGAGCAACTAACGATACCACCTTCTTAATGAGATGCTTCCACCACTGTGTTTCCCTGTAGGAATGTTATTGGCTGAACACGTTCTCACTCCCAACTTATGTCACATATGGACGCATTAGTCAGGATCCCTCGGTGTCGCTTTATGACACACTGGGTACCCCTTTGGCGGCATTTAACGTGTGGGGTTTCTCACACACTTTGACCCCTTTTGGGTTCATTTAACATGTAGGGATTCCCACAGACTTCTATAGAACTCTGAACTGGAACTTGTGGCATGTTGGGTAAGCAGACTGTCCCAAGGTCATGTTTATCTCACTCCCAACTAACCCTAATCCTAACCCGTTTCCACAAACCTAAACCTAACCCATTCCAACTAACCCTAACCTGTTCCCACTAACCTTAACCCGTTCTCACTAACCCAAACCTGTTCCCCTAACCCGTTCCCACTAACCGTAACCCATTCCCACTAACACTAACCCATTCCCACTAACCCTAACCTGTTCCCACTAACCCTTACCTTTTCCCACTAACCCTAACCTGTTCCCACTAACCCTTACCTTTTCCCACTAACCCTAACCTGTTTCCACAAACCCTAACCCATTTCAACTAACCCTAACCCTTTCTCACTAACCCAGACCTGTTTCCACTTACCCAAACCCGTTCCCACTAACCTACCTAGGGATCCCGACGAATGCAGTGCTTAGGGTTCAGCTCAGAATATACCATTTTTTCATCTGTCCAAATAAATTTTTTTGCATGAAATCAGTGACCAGTAAATCCTTGCCGTATACATTTTTCTCAGGAGTGACTTCTATCTTACCACTGTACAATAGAAATACCTAATAAAATACCTCCATGAACAAAACTTTACTATCCCAGTTACTGTGTTTGGATGAATAGCTGAATCCAGAAAGTCTCTAAGTGATTGATTTTTCAACTTTTAGAATGATAGAAGTCATAGCATTAGGAATGGTTTCAGACCCTTTAGATTCATAAATTTGATAATCAGTGTTCCTTGGAAGAGTTTTTTGGACAGCATGGCTTGGCTTTTGGTCTGGTATGCAAACTTTTGTCCATAGTCTATATCTAAGATGTCTATGAGGTCTTCAATTTTGTCCAGGTTAAGTGGATTTAGTATTAATGAAATTTTCCAGGAAGCAACTACAGCTTTTTCTAAAAATGAAAGTATACCCAACGATTCTATTTCTTGCATGCAGATCACGAGCAGCAAAAATTACTACGTTTCCTGTAAAACAGGACGTTGCATTTAATGGACTTTTTTGTATGCAGTGTCCTGTTCCTCCAGAAACTAGCAATTTTTTTTTTATGTTGATATTCTATGGCATTTAGGTCAGAACTCTAAAGCTTTAATTGGATTATCAATGTTCTTTAGAAGAGTTTTCTGGACATCATGGCTTGGTTTTTGGTCTGACATGTGCTCTCAGTTGCTGGTTACCTTCCAGCCTTATTTTTTTTTTTTGACATATTATATTACACTAAAGTGTACAACTAATAGGCTTAGAATACTTTCCAAATCCAATCTATTCAATATTGTCATTGTATTTGAAACACAGACAACAGTGTTTCTGCCTGTTGAGCTTTAACACAGAGCGAAGTCGCCCCCTGGTGTTTAACTGCTGCCCCTGCACAAGGAACTATAGCTATAAACAACACGTGGTTTGACTGAAACAGAGAATGAAATTACGCAAATAGACTGAAGTGGCAAAGAAAAAAAGGGTTTTTTTTGGACTTTATTGCCTTTTTAATATCAAATAAATCAGAGAATTCAAAAAATTAGGTCCATTAGGAGATGAAAACTATTCTTCACATAAAAACTAAATGACATTTGTAAAGCTAGCAGCATAACTTTAGTCCTTTTAATTCACTTTTGTTTACACATGACTGAAAAAATAAGTAAAACAAAAATTAAGGTGATATTAAACATTAAAAGTGAATGTTCTATTCACAAATGAAGGCAACATTTTAAGAAAACTGGTACTGTAGATAACTCATGTCAGTTGTTTTGTCTCCTCTGTGCATCGTCAAAAATAAGTGTTATATTTTTAGAATGATTTTGATACACACACACACACACACACACACACACACACACACACACACACACACACACACATATATATATGCAGAGAAGACACCTTGCTAGTTTAAATAAAATGTTGCCTAGAAACACAAAATAAAGATACAAGGTGCTAAAATAATACTTCCTATAAAAGTTTAAAGATTTAACATAAATGTATATAGAGGCCAGGGTGGCACAATGTGATAAAATCACCAAGATCATACAAGATGGTTTACAGCACAACAAACAAGGATTTTCGCGTGAAAACATCGACCAGTGGGTGTGTCTTCGAGTGGAACAAGTGGGTGTATCCATAAGCCCATATATGGATTTAAGGATATTTATAAGTAGGCAGAAATTGCTCACAAGGAACTGGTATAGGCATAGGGGTAAGATTTTCTCAAATGACCTCAAGCTATGACAGACAAAACCAGCTAGTGATCAGAAACTTTTATGAACAATGAATCCTTCCAGATTGGCTCAAAGTAGCCATTTTTGTCCCCAATCAATCAGGTTTGTATAAGAGGAAGATTTCCATTGTTTAATTTGAAAACATCTTTGTCTCCAGCTTAATCGTCCAATCAGAGTCACTGGCATTGCTTGTGGACACGCCTTTCGAATGATTATCCTACCCTGGCTAAGTGCTATGAAAAGTATATCCACTATTTTATCATTTCTTACATTTTTATTACAAAAAAAAGCATCGAGTTGGAGCTAAATTGCATAAAAGGGATTAAATATAGTAAGAGACTTTATATGAAGAATTCATTATGTGACATGAAGCAAACCCTGAACTTCCTGAACTAAAACACCTTTAATAACAGTAACAAAGCAAAAACCAAGTAATCGACACTGCCATCAAAAATGTTAGTGCCAAACACCGGTAAAAAAAAAAAAAATGCACAAATGAATACATACTCGCTTCTGCTTTATTAGTGCTCAGGGTTTGTTCATGTTCAATGATGTAGTAAAAATTACCTTAATGTAAAGCATTACCAAATATATATACATACAAAACTACAAGAAAAAAAACTATATTAAAAAAAAAAAAAAATTAAAAAATTAAACAGTACAATGCTACAATGAGGTTGTTCAAATCAGTGTAATTGTAAATCATTCAATCAAACATTCAATCTTTGGGCCTTTATTTTTTAAGCAGGCAGATAAAACAAAAAAAATGTGATTAAGCTGTGATTAACGTTACTAGCTAAGCTTTTTATAAGCGTTCAAATGCTGCAGGCATTGTGGTTTCTTTTTTTTCAGTACTTGAAATTGCATTAAATGAGGATTACAGGAAATCTGCATATTTGTAAAGATTGGAAATAATAAATCAGGAGCAGGAAGGCCAAAACGCAGACGGGAGGTAACTGAGGTCATTTTAGCTTCTTATGATGTACAAAGCATGGTTTAAAAATTTTTTTACAAACGAAGCGGAGGATGCGTGTAAAATATTCCGATCATAGCGGTTAAAAACAAAACAAAACAAAACAACACAACAACGGAGGGAAAAAATATCTGTCTGTTAAATGTTTATAGAACTGTCAAAGAAGTGAAAGGAATGAATGTTCCTTGGTCCTAAACTGGTCTGAAGTAAGACAGACGTCTGAATTTATATTGAAACAAGCACACAATGCTTGGAAGATAAACAGAAGGTACTTGGTAGCAATCGTGTTCAATCGTCTCGTCGAAAAACACACCAAACTACATTCACGAACATTGAAAAAAAAAAAATTATTGTGTTAACTTACCAAGACCAATTGTGTGACCTGTTTACTACAGTGGTGGCCTGGGAAACCCTTCACGTGTCGAAAATGTGACCTGTAATATATGTATGTAAATTCCTTAATTCACTCAAACGTTCACTAAATTCACTCAAATGTTTACCTTTTATTATTGTATTAAATTTTTTTTTATTATTTTGGGTTATAGGAATACCTCCAGAAACCAACGCCAGGCATCAAACTCTCGTTATCTCGTTTGATTGACGACGTTTAAATCAGTAAATTTGATGGAACTATGAGAGAACTTTTTATTTTTTTTAACTGATCTTCTGTACCATAAACTATGCAAGAGAAATGTTTTCGAAACTGATGTCATGAGGATTGGGTATGAAAAGTTTTCTGAAAGTACAATCCCTGAGGTTCAGAGACACGACAAAATGGGACACACACACACACACACACACACACACACACACACACACACACACACAAAAGTAGCTCTGAATCTAAAAAGGCTGTTAGCGGCTCAAAAACAACTATTAGTTAAAGGGGTTTCCATGCATTACGACTTAGAACAGTCCAAATAATTATAATAAAAGAGAGAAAGATGCCTGTATTGAAGAGCATGTGCATTGAGGTTCATCCTGCTTTGAAATAAAAACTAACAGTGTGTATCAATAACAGGTAGATTTTTGAGGTATGTGTGTCTTCTTCCTACCAGGCATGGCTGATACACAATGATCACACTAATTGTAACAGTTTTTTTCCATACCACCGTTTTCCAACATCATAATCATACTGGTACCTGTTCGCACTGGGCAGCATTTTAATCAGAACTACTGTCTCGTTCCCTTTAAAGCTCGGAGATATGGTTTAACCCCATTTATCGGCTTTATATACACACGGTATTATTGGTTCTGTTGTAACAACTGGCACCGGGACTTGTACGACGGTCCATACAGTATACCGGAACTAAAAAACGTTTAAATAAAGTAAGGTTTTCTGTTAGGAGGCGTTTATTTCATTTGGAAGGAGTCTCCAGCGTGAACGACAAGTCTGAGGAACCAAAAGAGAAGGAAAGAAAGAGGCTTTTACTTGTCACTTATACAGAATTGTAGCTGTGACAAGTTGTGTGACAAATTGAAGCAGGGGTCAGATGATACAGCAACCCTGGAGTGAACAGGGTTAAGAGCCTTGCTTAAGGGCCCAACAGTGGCAGCTTGGTGGTGCTGAAACTTGAACCCCTGACCTTACAATCAGTAACCTTGAATCCACGACCTTGCACTCAGTAACCTAGAGCTTAACCATTAAGCTACCAATTTCCAGAAGGTTCTCAAATTTTTGTCAAAATTTTCTGTAACATGCTGTTTGCAGTACTTCAAAAAATGTTTTACGCATTACGTCGAATGTAACTAGAAATGGAACGAAACGAATATTCGCTACATAATTTTTTTAATTGTTAGTTTCAGGAAGTAGCTTTGAAGTACATGATCAGCACATGCCTGGTTTCTAATCAAAGATATCAGTGTAGTCTAACGATAGTTCACATTTTACACCTACAAAGTAGGGGTGTACCAAGACTGTGTATTTCTACTGGTGGAAATAGGACAATGATTTTTCATTCGGCTCCAATTCGCATACTGATAATTGACCCGAACTGTTTTAAAAAGACAGAAACGTACTGCCTGCGACATTCCACATACAGAGAAGTCCTACGTTTCCTAAGCAGGATTTATTGAACTTGCTACTAATACTGTACTTAGATTAACTCAAATCTCAAAACGTTACAAAGTGAATAAAAATAAGGTTAGAAACCGAGGATTGTTATATACTTAGTTACTGTATATATTTATATATGTATAAAAATTACACTTGGTACATTCCTACATTAAACTTTCATATTCACAAACCTATTTTAAAGATTTCCAGATATCTGTGAGTGAACAACTAAGTGATTGTTTGTTAGTTTCATCCTACAACAAACACGCTAATTCCTAAAAGTGTCTCCATAGTGACAGCATAGCAACCGATAAGGTAAAGGCTCTGACAGAAAGCAACCAATCACTGCTCCTGTTTGCACTGGCCAATGAAAACGTCTCTTGTCTGCTAGAGGAAACACGTTTCTGTAACAAAAATTTCTCCACAGCAAGGCGTCTAAGTCGCACACCAAAAGCGAGATTAACCAATGAGCTACTTAGATAAGAGCTTGGCAGCGTGGTTGGCCGAAATTATGTGAGGAAAAATATATATAAAAAAAGGCACCGATAATCATTACTAAAATAGAATTACTGATAAACTCTTCACAGAAATATTATACATAATTCCATAATCCACAAACCTTCCTTTTCATCTGGTTTTTACACACACATAGATTGTCCTTGCAAAACACATTGTCCACTTTACCCCCAAAATAAGCTCTACAACCATTTGTATCTATTTTTATCCATTAGGAAATCCTAACGACATTCCTTCTGCATCACTTTTACAACCAACATAATAGTCACTAAATACAAAAAAAAGAAAAATATTAAAAATCAACATTTAAACAATAATCGTGAAAATACACGGTTGTTTTCCCTACGACTCTTACATAATCCATGAACAGGCCAATGCAGACAACCTTAAAAAATGCTAATTATCAGGCTATGTTAGCATAGCGTACTGGCATCGAGTGTCGACTAACTGGCTGTAAAATAGCAATAAAGAATTGGCACTGTCCGGAGTTTCGTTGCTGCATAGAATAAAAGCTGTGAGGTCTGCAGAAAATCGTTCACAGTTCACGCCTTACTAACCCCTTTTCGAATTTCCCTTCATACGGCGGCGCGTGATTCGGATTTGCCATGTTCACGTATGCGGCGCACCAGGACCTTCGTCGGTCTGCACCTCAGCTGTGTTTCAACACCTTGATTCCTGTACAGATGTCCTTCGGTTTGTACCTCACGTCGCTATACAGGACCCTAGAACAAATCTGCTCTATACTTTACTGCTGTAGGTGCATAGCTACTTGAATATATTAGCCATAAGAAGGCGCTAATACAATTGGATCTTGCTAAAAAATAGAATCAAATGCGGTCTCGGTGCGACGCTGGAATCGACACACAAAAGGTGTGAATGCAAATAAATTGTAAATGATTGGACAGAACTTCCTTCTGTATGGGGGATGTTCCTATAAGCCGCACTTCAAATTAAAAGCTCAATAAAAACTTGTAGCTAGCATGTCTGGGGAAATTTTTTTTTTCAAGTTAGTGTTATTCTTGTGGCTTAGGAATACCTACG